>NC_091933.1:3935000-4197500 GCF_041260155.1 Ptychodera flava | reverse complement strand
CAATACCGCTTTTTACTGACTTGGCTAATGGGGAAGTGATGCAGTTATTACTGTCTGGCAGGAAAAGGGTTAAGTGTGTGCTTTCAGATGTATGCAAAGCATTACCAGGATAGCAATATCATAGGGACTTTAGTGTCACAGAAAAAAGTTACAGAATGACCTTGATAAATGCACATATAGTGAGGAAGGTTCTTGTGGCTACCTTTGGCACCCTACTGTGTGAGCTGTATCTGTGTTTCTTCATATGACCACAACGTAAAAGGCAAAAAATTTCAAGTGAAATGAAAAATGTCAATTTGATTATTGATTTACCGTAGTAACAAATGAATGTTGATGTAACGCTGTAAAAGATCATACTGCATAAATGGTTGGAATTACTATGAAAGAAGTCCTTAGAAAATTAGAAGATATTTTTAGGCTAATTACTTACAAAGAGTTGCAGCCCATTGGTTTAAGTAAATGTCGAGAGTCTTTTCATTATCTGAAAATTGTTTCACTGCCGTCAGATAATTAGTTGATTGTATGTATTTACATTATCAACAAAGCCTCTACAGAATTCTGGTATTACAATATCCTTGGAACTTTTTTGAATTTATTTGTCCTCAGATCATTGGTTTGTTGGATGTGTTTACACCCACCGAATCGCTGAAAGATTTTCAAGATATTTACCTGGTAACACATCTCATGGGAGCGGATCTCAATAATATCGTCAAGTGTCAAAAGCTGACCGATGATCATGTGCAGTTCTTAGTTTATCAAATATTGAGAGGACTCAAGGTAAGCATCTGTTCTGAATCTAACGATTGTTTTAGAAGCTTTTCTGTGTAAAAAGTTTTATTTCTAACGCTTGTATTCATTACATACATAAAACTGATTTTGATAATATATGGGCAGAATGATAATGACCTTTGTAAAGTGTCAAAATCCAGTTAAAAGTGTTATTAGAGATGCTGCTCAGAGAATATTTGGAAAAAACAAAAATCAATACGAGAATTACACTTTATATTCTATAACAGGGGATATCAACATGAGTTAAAAGATAGATGATTGGGATAAAATTGTTAAAAGTTGAAAAGAGCAAGTCTACAGAGACATATCTTTAGCATAGGTATAAACTTTGTGCACAGCTTAATTTCAAAGGATAGAGAACATTTCTAAAAACAAGGAAACTTGACAAATCTGTCTTTTCACATTTTTTTGTATCAAATCTTGATAGTACAGAGTTCGACTGATCAGCAAAAGGCAAATCATGTTCATTTATTATACATAGAATAAACATGTCAGTTTAATAGAAATGGGGACCAGATTCTTGACGACACAAGTACCACCAGATTAATGGTTCAAAACTTTCTGTGTGTAACTTCTCTTGTAACAGTGCAGATATTGTGCAAATATTTATCTGAAATCAGACATATTGTTTCTCTTGTGTGTGATAATTCTTCACTGTCTCTTTCTATATCTTGCAGTATGTGCATTCAGCGGGTATTGTTCATCGAGACTTGAAACCCAGTAATATTGCCGTCAATGAAGACTGTGAACTCAAGGTACAGCAGACTGAAACACTTTTGAAGTGGTCATGTACTTTTGACAGCCACAAAGTCATGTGTGATTATTTTCAAAAGTTTCCTCCATTAATTGATCATGCTCTTGAAAATTTTGTCTGAATTTTTCATGAGAAGTCATCAGACAATTGAGTCAATATCCTCCACCTACCTTAAATATTACAAAATGGCCTTTTCTGACATTTTGCATTTTGATGTCTCACTGTCAGGGATTCACTTGAAAATAAAAAAGACTGATTTCCTCTTGAGGGATACCATCCAGGACAGTTTTCATAGTGGCTGTTTATCTAGGATCTACGTCCCTTTGTAACGTTTTGTTTTGCAAAATATATACATATCTATTATCATTACCACATCCAGGTCCATCATGGTATGTGAGACACAGTTAGTATTTGAATTTGTAAAAAATAAATGTATAAACGAGTCAGTAAGGAAATGGATAATGGCAAGATTTTTACATTTATTGGTACTCTCATTATTTTGTATTTCATGTTGTTACTTTTTATTCTAATTTTTAAAACCTACATATTAATTGTATTATATTAGACCTCAGTGGTAGCAGTTCACTACAGGCGTATTCACTGATTCACGATGTTCTATGCTTGACAGATTTTAGATTTTGGGCTAGCTAGAATGGCAGATGATGAAATGACAGGGTACGTTGCCACACGTTGGTACCGGGCGCCGGAAATCATGTTAAATTGGATGCACTACTCTCAGACAGGTACATACTTTCATATTCTTTATTGTTGTTCTGCAAATCTCACAGTGAAATTTTCGCTGGTAGAGTCTGTCCATGGTTTTATTGTTACAGTTTAAATCATTGGTTCTGCACACTGTCATGTCTTGACAATATGATGATATGCTCATTCAAAGAGACAGTTATTTGTGCAGGCACTTTCTCTTCAGTATTCATGTTGTTTTTTTAGCTACTATAGACTATAGTCTATAGAAGCTATTGCGATGGGTATCCGTCTGGTGTCCGTTGTCAGTCTGTATGTATGTATGTATGTATGTATGTATGTATGTATGTATGTATGTATGTATGTATGTATGTATGTATGTATGTATGTATGTATGTATGTCTGTTTGTGAGGCGTCCGTCCACTCAAATATCTTGAGAACCCCAATATTTACTGATTTGATATTTGTTGTTTAGATGAAAAATATGATTATGAGAAACCCACTTTTTTAATTTTTTGATATTGTTGAAAATATGCAAATTAGCGCCAAAAAAGGCGTTTTGGTAAAAAATCTTCTTCTTCATAACTGCTGGTCAGACAGCTTTGTTATTTGGTATACAGGTTCCTAGGGATAACCCAACTTAGAATTTGTTCAAATTTTAATGAAATATGCAAAAGAATATTTTTGTCAATTTTGGTCAAAACTTCATTTCATCAAAACCACTCGTCTGACAGCTTTGATATTTGGTATGCAGGTTCCTACAGGTGAACTAAATATGATATATTGAATATATGATGAAATCTGCAATTTTGTATTTTTGGTGCAATTTTTGCCATTTTTGGTCAAAAAATGTGTTTCTCAAAAACTACTTGTCTGATGCCTTTGATATTTGGTATACAGGTTCCTAGGGGTTGTCTTGGTGTGATATATTGAAATTTGATGAAATCTTCAATTTTTGTATTTTTGGGTCAATTTTTGCCATTTTTGGTCAAAATATTTGTTTCTCAAAAGTTACACATCTGATAGCTTTGATATTTGGTATACAGGTTCCTAGGCTTTATCTTAATGTAATATTTTGAAATTATGATGAAATCTTCAATTTTGTATTTTTGCAGCTAATTTTGCCATTTTTGGTCAGGCCATCCTGAAATGAGCTATCAAAGATATCCACCTTCTTCATCAATACATGTGTCACAAAAAGTTATTCTCTACATAACACAGCAGAGCTCTGTCAACTGCTGGGTCCTTTTTTTTCGGTCAGACAGATTTAATATTTGGTTTAAAGGTCCCTAGGATGACCTTAGTGAGATAATTTCATACAGTCAGGAAATACTTAATTTTGTATCCATGTCTATAGTAGCTTCAGGGACTTTGGCCCTATGTTTTTATTTGCCATCTAAATATGAAGGCGATTATGTTTTAGTAAATCAAACAGGTTATAGCTCTGCAAATATTTACACATTACTCAGACAGACAGACATGTCATTGAATTCATTGAGAAAGTTCTGAGTTTTCCTAAAAGAAACTGAATCTGTGATTCAATAGGTAAAGTCGCAGAGTTTATCGATGATGTCACTCAAAAAACATATCTGTCTCTCATGCTAATACTAGGATGTTATTACTTTCTTATAGCCTGCCAATATTTTGTTTGTTCAGTTCTAAATTCTAACATTTACCGCAAATATTGTTGACACCTGAAGAGTTTTTCTGGTCCATCACACTACAGTGATTTAACATCTATAGCTTTTCTTGCATAGTATTAAAATTTGATGATAATTTTGTTTCAGTTGATATCTGGTCCGTTGGATGTATCATGGCCGAGTTGCTTACCTCAAGAACACTCTTCCCTGGATGTGACCGTATCCTTTGGTTTTAGTTAAACCTGTCGCTGCCAAAACATTGACATGACATTGTTGTTTCCTGTGGTGAAATTGTAGCTGGGTGTGAGGATGTTGTCAAGGGTTTGGTATTTGAGGATGTTGTGGGAGGTGGGGGATTATAAAGGGATGTAAGGATATTGTGGGAGTTTGGGGAGGAGAGAAAGATGAAACATTACAGAGGAAGTATGGAGGTCATGTCTAAATACACAGTGTCAAATTTTCATGGTGCAGGAAGAGACAGAAATCTGTGTTTGTGTTTTCTATTCTCACCCACAGAACGTTATAGCCATCATAATGTCACTGTTCATTTCAAAATGTAGACATCGAATTATAAGTGATGTGGAATTTAGCTATTTGCAAAATACATAATGACCATGTTAACTTTTATCCATACTTTGTCTTTTGTTGTTTCCTTTGACAATGCAACCATAGATATTGATCAGTTAGTGCGGATTATGAAGCTTGTAGGTACTCCTAACGATAGACTTCTAGAAAAGATCAAGAGTGAAGAGGTAAGTTGTATCCTGTGGTTATTCCTAGTCAGGTTTTTATGAGCAGAGTGATATACCCACCAGGGGACGGCCTCTGTCTTTTAATTGCTGTAATTGTGATAATGTTGTCACTTGAGTCTTCTTGTAAAATCATGATATTAGCAACCATGATGCAGACACATTGTACAGATTTTGCTGTTTCTGCAAATACATCTACAAAAGTTCCTCATCAAGGGCAGTTATGCATTTTTCATGATGTTCAATAAAATGTCCCGTTACAATATTCACTATTAAACTCTCTCTTGAACCTAATGAATTTTCACTCACACAGGCTAAAACCTACATCAAATCACTGCCAAAAATGGTCCAAAGATGCTTTAGCGAGTACTTTGTTGGAGCCAACCCACAAGCCATTGATCTGTTGGAGAAGATGTTGGTACTTGACATTGATGATAGGATAACGGCTGCCGAGGCGATAAAACACCCCTACGTGGCGCAGTACCATGACCCCGATGATGAGCCAGACGGCGAACCTTATGATGATAGCTTTGAAAACATGGATCTTAAAATCCCAGAGTGGAGAGGTAAGTCAATGGCTACTGTTATGTGAAATCAGATTTGTAGTTTTTGTTGCAGCCTAACATCTGTTCTGAATGTTCCGAACAGCCTTTCCAGATTCCAAGTTAGTAGATCTTTAAAGAGAGTAACCAAATGTTAACATACCTATTAAAGAGTAATTAACGTACGTCTTTGAACAAGTTTTGTGTACAAAATGTTATTTGTGGATATTACATGTATACCATCATGATTTAAAATATTTTCAAGTATAAATCTATGATTACCCTGATGAAAACTCCATTATCATGAATTGAAATGCTCATCAAAGTTCAGTAAAATCAGTTGCTACAAATTGGATAAACCATCAGTAAAAAAATGCCATCTTATGACAATATTTTACCTATTTTGTAAGTGAGAAAGGAGTTTTTTCTCCTGCTTTATGAATTGTACTAATATCACCAGATGTCACAATGTCATAGAAATATTTTGAGGAAATGCAAGTTGTGTTATAAATGGGTATATAACATGTATGGTACACCAGCTTTACTCTTATGTTGTACCTGCCACTAGGGCTAGAGTAGATAATCCTCATTTGACCAACATCCCAATATACAGCTATGATCATAACAATAATTCTAAAGATATGATTTAAACCATTTCATAAGATTCTGATACTTTATTCTTTGCCAGATCATGATGAACTACATTCACAAGATATTTCTTCCAAATATCAACCAAAACAATTGAGAAAAAACATCTATCTGTCAATGTGTTCATTTAGAAAGATACTGTGAGCATTTTTGATAACTGCTTTTGTTTTTTATGGAAGGGTCGTCTAGTTTGAAAGCAAAATTATTCGGCAAGTCCTTTCTATTTATGGTGAACTTGTGCAAAACAGATTACTATTTAGTTTGCTGCAGTTTCAGTTACCTACATCTTGAGCAAGTTGATATGTACTCAGGAGACAGCTTAGTATCTGTCTGATGATACCTTTACAAAATAATTTGATTTTGGTTATTTAAGATAAAACTTTCAGTGACCACAGACAATTTCATTCAACTTGTTTTACATACTTAGTTGACTCACAGCATTATTAAAAAGATAATAGCATATGGTGATTGCTCGATGAAAGAGTGTTTTGTCAGATAATGAAAAGCAAACTATTTTTCTCTAAATATTTCTTTTTTACCCAGTTGAATAGGAAACAGTCATTGAAATGAATTTTGCTAGCAAAAGCAATGAAATAAATAAAATGTAACATTTTGACATGATTGTACAATCCCCTTTTCAAACATTCCACGTACCTGCAAACTAAACGATATATATGATTTGAAACCATGCTCTTCTGTGCCTGTCCCTTCTTCTGATGTAAGTGGGTTGTAAGTGTTCATGCTTAGACATTTTCAATCGACTAATACAGTGTAAATTTGATGTGAAAGTGAATGAAAACATCTTGAAATGTGAGGCCATGTTTAAAGAGCTCTTTCTGATCTGTTAGTTGCCGCTAACTGTATCTTTGAAAACACTGCATGCACTGGCTGAACATGTAGAAATTGTTTTGCGCAGTCCATGCTACATAGCAGCACTGCTGTGAGCACCAGCTTTTTCACAAAATAGCGCAGTCAAGTAGTGACTCTCATGTGAATCTGTGCCAATTCGTAACCTTTGTGCTGTCTTGCGTGTTCTTGCCTCTAATCTTAGGATTGGTTCACCAAGAAATTATGTTCTATGATCCTGTCAAAAACCCCAAGCCTTTGTAATCAATCTTGAACTTCATACTAGTTGATTGCATTCAAATAGTAGGTACCATTACACTAAAGTAAATATCAACTTCTAGTATACTAACCTTTTGCACTGATAAGTCAGTGTGTACACCTTGTGGCTTGCCTTGCAATGACATCCATCTTGCGTTTTTAAAACCATTGTAATGCTACCCACTAATCAACCCCACTAACACTGTGCCATGTACATTAGTCATTGCTTCTGCCTGTATAACATCGATATCAGCCTATTCATCGTGCATATGTTTTTATATCTACTGAAATACTGTTTAGAGTCAGGTAATGGAGTTCTGTATACCTAGAGACATTAGTTGCAGAAGTATGACATGGCTTCGTACAAGTCAACATTGACAATTTTCAGATTGGCTCTCTACAGAGAAAGAAATCCGGAATCTTCAGCGTATGGTAGAAAAACAGATGTTTGAACTCACAAAATCTAACAGTTGTTTGCAGACTCATTTTGAAAAGTGCAAAGACTCCAAAGTTTTCTCTGTCTAATTCTGTGAAGTTTATTGTAGTATTTCCCTAGTTTTATGAAATGGCAGAATGGCAGCCATTTTGAAGAGCGGTTCATTTTGAAATAATTTACTTCACTAAAGAAAGGATATGCAAAGTCAATCATGATTTCTATTTGTGATTTTGAAAGAGAATTATTTAATGATTCTTGGAGCAAACTAATAGCTAAGGTTTAAAACTTTTACTTTCAAGTTGTGTACTGCCTTTGGATGTAAACATTTTTGATAATTCATAGTCTCTGTTTCCATAATCAGGAACATGGTGATGTCTTATAAAAGGTGATTTTGGACAAGGCCCAGCTCTTTAAAACAGTTACATCTATTTCAAAATGACTTATGATATGATGCAACAAAATTAGCTGATTATATTTAGGCCAATCAGGGAACAGTATATTCCACCACTGAAACACAACAAATGTAATATCAGAGATTACAAATTAAAAGTACAAGAAGAGGGCAGAGCCAGAAATTTTTGTAATTTAATAATTTTTCAAATATTCTGTTTCTCACCATTAATTTGTGTCATTTGTGGTACATGTGCTACCCAAAATCGTGTCGTCCCTAGGTGATGCTATTATGTTTTTGCTACAACAGTACAATTGTGGCCAAGTCATGAATGTTATTGATCAAAAAGTAACAATATTAGTGTAGGAGCAAAACACAGAAATAAATAAACAAGAAACCAATTGGAGCATGTGCCTTTGTCAGATACTGATAAGACAAGCCAGTGCACAATAATGGTAGAATAACGTCAACATGCACAAAACCAACCCAGTGTAAATCTCATATAACTTTCATGTCAAACCCACATCTACTGATCTGAATGAAACTTATTAACAGTCACAAACCTTGCATTTTCATCAAATTTGCCCTGGTAATTGGATGCATAATATTGTTGCAAAGATTAAACACAGTGCCCAAATGCCAAAACAACACAACATGCCCAAAACTCGTTTCTCTACTGTATATCTTGTAGTTACTTCACCTGGGTATAAATGAGGCAGAAACTGAGGTGATTCACGTTTTGTATAAAATAGTGACAATGAAACACAAGTTTAGTAAACGTGGTTGTCATTTCATTTGTGATGTATGCAACTCCACAATTTTTGCCTATGGATTTCCTGATCAAAGAGTAGTCATGCAAATTGTGGTAAAGGCTTGTTGTGTTGTTACTGTGCAGCAAAGTTAAAGGTCCCAAGGTGTCATTGTACAATCCATCAGGTCATAGGTCACAAATGGGAGTATATATTTAAAGAGTCACCTGGAAGTGAATTGCTGTGTGTTTAGCAAACAGTATACACTTCAGTAACTGCAAAGGAGATGTACATATTGTCTTACAACATACTGGCTTTCTCTGTCTGGGTTATGCAGCAGTCAGTGTAATCCTCAAGAGTGGCAGGGACCACTTTGGCCAACACAGGGCAAATTTGAGATTTGACGGGATTTACCATAAAACTGAGTTTAAGGGGTGAGCAGTTTTGGTGTCCCAAGTCTGTTTTACCAGAGTTTTACAGACCAATGGTGTTGGCATGGGGAAATGTTGGGGATTGTCTTTGATGGTGATTTTCAAGATTGCTTTAGCCAACAGGGTAGGACATTTGGCAAATTTCACAAGACCGATTTCCTAATCCCCTGCAAAGGCCTGACTTCAGGGAGTGTGAGTTATTTGGCAATACTAAACTAGTACCTACAATCAGATGTATGCTGTTACCCGCAGAGCCTGTCAGTATGTATGTGTCAATGTGTGCATCTACAATTCATTTTCACAAGGAGAAAGGTGTTGGTTATACATTCCCCTCTCCCTCAATCACTAATGAAAACAGTAATGTCAAGTCATTCTAGAACTTTAAAAATGCTAACCAAACCATGTGAAGGGGATAAGTCATTGGGAACATGTAACATGCATCATAGTGGTATCCACAATGCTTGTTAAGTTGTGCTGTGATGTTCAGAAAAAGAGATCTGATTTTTGGTTTGTGTAAAAAGTCTGTGTGAATCATAGCATGTACCTTGATACATGTGTCTTTTTAATTAATGAAACTACACACAAACATGTGGAGATGGTATAATTGTATTAGCTTGTCACTTTGCGTATGACTTTGTACAGCCACTGTTTAGAAATGCTATGCATGATGTAATGTCATGGTGAATTCATTTACCACATTGATTTGTTTATTTTGTCAATCTTTATTTAGAGAATGATTCTATAAATCATTAGAACAGGTTTGTATTAACTAGAAAGCATGAAACCTCAACTTTCCTTGCTTGATTGATTGAAATAATCACCAAGAAACATATGATTTCTATCAACTTTTTCTTTGCAAAACTCTAGCTGTGGAAATTAAACATTGATACCCTTGTATCTTTGTAAATCATTTCATGTTCTATGGTAGTAGTGTCAAATGTTTATGTGTCCAATGTCAAGCAAAGTGATTTTTCAGAAAATGTAAATTTAATGTTTCCAACAATTTAGTGTGTTAACCCTTTGAACCTTGACCCCAGGTGACCTTTGACACCATGCAGATTCCCACCTTAAACAGGGTTAAAAAGGGTCACATGTGATTGCATCTTTGACCTATCACCCTCAACCACTTACATTCTATTGGTGACAAGATTTGATATCTGATAACTCCACTCTTCCATTTATGTAACACATGCCCTCTGTCAGTGTGACAGGTCATCAGTAAGAATGAATACAACCAAAGAAATAACTGAAAGACAAATTGAACACAGGCATTCCTTGATAAGAGACAAATCAACTTACGCCTGTCCATAAATGTCTAACCATGACCAAAAATGTTAGTAATATCACTTACAAATGTCATCAAATGTTATCAAATGTTATCAAATGTCATCAAATGTCATCAAATGTTATCAAATGTTATCAAAACATGGAGGTACTGGTAAATATTTTCAAATGATTTTTATCTTTATTTTTCCTTGCAGAGCTTGTGTACAATTTTGTCAAAGATTTTTCAGAGAATCATGTCGAAATGGCAGATGTGGAATCTCAATAACAACAACGTCACCATGGCAGTGCCATAGCAATGATCTTAGTGCTTACTCTACTGCCGGCCACCATCTTTTGTATATAAGTGTAATATAAGTTATAGGCTATTTTCAGCAGATAATTATTGTGGTTTTTGTATTAAATCTAATTCACTTCCATTCACAATAAGTGTAGAGATCTGCCCAAATCAATGTCTATGTCCTGTTCTCAACCAGTTGTGGTACAGATTGCGTAAGCTAATTTAAAAATGTATCACAGAATTTTATGTTTTCGGAAAAATCAAGAAATGTTCCAGTGATAGTTTGCTTTTTGAAGTCTTTTAGGTTTATGTTTTATCAAAAATTGATGAATAAGATTTTCTGTAACTTCCGATCTCCATATTGTCAGGGGACACTAAGACTGACAGTAATGTACCGACATTATGCCATCACAGAAATATGACTTTGTTAAAGGTAGAATGCGCCTCGGGGACAGATATTCAATCTCTCAGTTTTTTCATTATTTTTCTGGTACACCACTTGTTTGGGTCATAGTAAAGCTCTTGGCATAAGAAAAATTGCTACTATCTCAGTTTTTCAAAAATTGACAGTGTTATATTTCTACATAGTAAATGTTTGGGAATTTGTTTCTCTAGCACCAAATTTTGGACGATGACCCCCAAATTTATTCTTGATTTGGTAAGAGAACAGTTAGAAGTTTCATTGAGGAAAGTTTGGGCAAGAGTTTCAGTCTTTCACTTTTGAGGCGCATGCTACCTTAAATGACCATCAAAACCTAAGATGGGATTTAGGCTCTCAAAATATTAACAAATACACAATTTTTGTACTGCTTAGAAATGTCATGCTGCTCCATTTTTGAGGCCCTTGCCTTTATTTCTATTATCAAACACCTGGATTTAATCTGTATTGAATCAACCAATTGAGTTTTTAGGAAAATCCAATCTATTGCAAGTTATATCAGTGCAGTGTTTTATGCTGTTGATGGTCTTTGTTGAAGGCATTTGTCCTGAGTTGAATATTTCAACTTTTTCTATGTTGTAAATTGCTTGATATCAACAAGACTTACCAGTGTCTCTTGCACCTTATTATGTAATGCATATGAAGGAAACTTGAATGAGGTTTAGCAGGCATGGTGTGCAGTTTTGATAGCCATGGTGTCAAATTGCAACTGTTCTATTGTACCACAGATATTCATTGTCATGGATTCCGTGCCATTTTGAAGTGAACTAGTCTAAAACTGAAGGCAATGTAAAATTGTGAACTTCACCAAAGATTCAACAAAACAATTGATGTAATAGATTGTCAGTGATTTAGGAAAACAAGGTATATAGTTGTTATGCAAAAATAGTGTTGTCTGTGTGAACATGTTTTGTATGTTACGATAGTAGTTTGTAAAATGAGGTTTTGTAAGTTTGCTGTCAAGTTTGATATTTGGTACAGCTGAAAAGCCATCTGTTTTCAAAAAGTTACATATTGCTGGGATATGTCAGACAATCTTTTCTCTTCAGAATTTTGAAGTTTGTCAAATCACCTTTTTTAAATGAGCCAAAATATATGTAAATACCTAACCAAAGGGTGGTAGCAATTTAATCAGCACCAAGATCACAATTGTCGCATGTTTGGAAGAAGTACATTGCATAATGCATTTTTAATTTCAGTTTAGCTCTGTTGAAATGGTGTATTTTTATATTGTCATTGTCTCTGCATGTTGAGCCAGGTGTCAGGTATTAAAAATTTGCTGTAAAATTATAAGCATCACTTCAGCGTGTCACTTAGCTAACTGTGAGCATGCCTGTAATATCTGATGGTAACTTTTGGACATCCAGGGTTTGGAAATCAGCCTAGTATTTGCAGATCTCCAGAACTATTATATTGGGGTTATCCAGTGGTCTTTACATGTTTTCTATGTCATACAGTTACTCTGATATCCATTAATCAAGTGCACATGTACAATATCACCACAGTGGTGATAGGACTGTGATCTTAGATTCATTGATCTGAGCTACAAAGCTGATAACCAGCAGATCTCAGAAAGAGTTCCACAGTACAAACAGTCATTCCAAACAGTAAATGGCATTATCTTGTTCAAATTCACAGTTAGTCATCACACGCACAAAACTTACACGATGAAACCCCAGAATGTTTAATTAAAATAATATAGTATAACATGGTACTCTGGCACCTTCAAGTCATTGACCGTTGATTAATAAATATTCATGAAATCTTTAGTTTGCATGCCCCAACGTATAATATCCACCAAGCACACTGATTGGATAGTGAACTCCATAATAAACAGTTCAACACAATATTACCAACATCACAACACATGACCAATAGACTACAAGATATTCCTTCATATCACCTCACTTTGTACAATTGTATTGCATGGATTATACAATTCTGATCTCTTATTTTACATTGCACTATGACTGGAAACCTCAGCTAACTGAAATACATAATTACATCAGTAAATTTTTGAGAAATATAACCTTCTTGTTTAGATTCTGCTTCTGAATGTGTACAATGTCAGTTCATAAAGTGATTTACATTTACAAAACAAAGGTTACAGTGTTCAGCATAGTATTAAATCATTTTGTTCAACAGGGAAAATTATTTATTCCACGTTCATATACATGTAAAAGTTTGCCCGCTAGATGAGAAATAAGGTAAATCCTTTCCTGTAATCAGGAATGGCACTACTTTGCACAAGTGTTTGTACCAGAGCTTGTGTTTTGTTCGATAAATTCCTTAGAAAAAATTATTTATTGTAATTCAAAGAAGAAGTCAAAATGAATGTGAATTGTATCACATGGTCTTTGCAGATAAATACAAATTTCTAGTCATGTACTTGTATGCATGCATCATTCACCTTGAAAAGAAATGTAACTGCATCCACATGTGCACAGAGCACTCAATACATATTGCTTTTTTTTTGGTTATAATTATGTTTACTCATCTTTCAAATGTATGAATACTAGAATGAGGAAATTTAGTTGTTCCAGTTTGGTTCATCTTGGGTCAAGGTCACAGGTGTGATTCTATGTTGATTGGTTTCCTACTAATATATGCAAAATCTAATATCTAGAATGACTTTATAAGACCTGCAAAGTAGCAGTAGTTGAAGTGGAGGTGTCAATTGCTTTACCGAACACACCCTGATAACATCCTGTATTCATCATAATAAGATATATGCGGTACAGCATTCTATTCACAACACAATGATTGTAAAAGACGGTTTAGTTTTTCTGCTGCTGTTTGCCAATAGTAGTAACTAGCGTAAGGAATGGTCTGTAGTCTACTCATGACAATGGTTTTATGGTTGTAATTGGATTCTCATGAACATTTGATGAATCAAATGGACGGAGAGGGAAGAGAGCTGTGTTAAAACTTCAAGTGCTTAATTTAAATACGCCATGTCTCCTCAGGCTTCTTCAGAAATTTTTCTGAAATTTTACCTGACTTAAGTATCAGATAAAAACCTGGTGAAGAAAGAATGCAGAGTTTAGTTACCCACATCTTGAAAATTGAAAAACTTTTTCATTCATCTTCAGAGTCCCAAAATTGTTTCTGCAGTCTTGAAAAGAACTTATGAAAGAATTCATCAAACCAATAATTGTAACCTTACCCGTTTATTAGTTATTACTGTGTTGAATCAAAATGTAATACTTGAGCACATCTTTCTATCATCTCTGCAAATTGAACTTGTACACTTCCTTATCCATTGATAAACTCCAACTGTCCTGCAGAAAGGAATGGTGTTGTGCCACATTTTGGCAGTGAAAGGGTTAATTTACCCTATCTGACCGTCTCTCAATGATTGTTACTGCCATTAATGATGTAAACATATCAACTCATCTTATGATTTCTAAATACAGCACAATTTGTTTTGACAAATGCTTCCAGCTCCCAGCACCTTGTCTTGTTGGTCTTATTCACATCATTGACAACAGCTAGGTTATACTAAAGCTTGATTGTGAAGGGGGTTTGAATTTTTTTAAGTGCCATGAGTAATGCAGTAGATGTGGTTTGTATAGTCTGTATTTTTTTGTGAAGAACTGTATGTGAAACACATTTTTGGCAACGTGCTTCATGCCACAATGCAAGTCAACTGTAGGATTTACGCTAGTTACAGAGGACAAAATTTAATATTGCAGCAATATTAGGACGCTTGTGGACTTTCATAGCTATGACACTGTTGCTAGCTACTTAAAATGATGCAATGTGATATGTTACAGAGTAAAGATTGTCATAGCAATATCTGTGGCAGGGTTGGAGTAGTGTAGCACCGCTATGATAGTTTACAGTAAACGCTATGGCTTTGAAAATTAGTTTAGTTTGTCAATAGTAAGTGTGTGTACATGTAAGGTATGTAATAGTAATTATGTGTCACTGATGAATGGACCATTTTTGAAATAAATGAATTTAAAATGAAATCACTTTGAAATGTAGCTTTGTAACTTTGCTGATTTTTGATTTACAGTCATGCAATACTTGTAAACAGCAACTTCTTTGATATTAAAAAAATCTTGGAAAATAATGTATTCTGGTCTGCCATTGATTTTGTATGTGTGAAGTGAACATGACTGCATTTGACATTGTTGGGGGATCATCCAAATTTCAG
The DNA here is from genome assembly GCF_041260155.1 of Ptychodera flava. NCBI lineage: Eukaryota > Metazoa > Hemichordata > Enteropneusta > Ptychoderidae > Ptychodera > Ptychodera flava. Next base: position 4,182,399 of record NC_091933.1, on the reverse strand, counting down.
TGGAAGATCGTAACAACTTTCCAGGCTGTGGGTTATAAATACATTGGCACACAATATACTGTTTGTCTGGTAGGAGTATTAGCAGAGTGTGTTGTTTAGAATCTATTGAACAGAAGTAGACCTTTGATGACAATGTTTCAACATCCAATTTTGAAAATCATAAACACAGTTTTATACGCATTCAAGTACTTTGGTGTGATTATCAGCTCTCAGTGAAAACACTTTCAACAGATGTATATCTTCTGCATAATCGTGACTGTATAATTAATTTTGTTTATGATTTCGAACAATTTACTCGAATAAGCTGTAAACAGAACAGGTCCAAGGCAGATTCCTGTGGAACACCAAACCTTATATCACACTTTTCATTTCTCTTGCGATCTATCACTCAGATAATATGTTGTCAACTATGTTGTCAAAGCCAAATTTAGCCTGTATTCATAGTGTGGAGCAATGTTTAAATATCCACTCTGTGTAAGCCAGTGCTGAGATCCAACAACACTGTGGGCTGTCAAATTTGCTACCTGTTGTTTCCCCATACACTGAAATATGTCAGAAGTTACCCTGCTCATAGACCCTCGAGAAAAACACACACAGGTAACGTCGCATTTGCCTTCATTTGAGCTGTTAATTGGTCAACGACAACCTGCTCAACAAGCTTTGATACAGGTCTGTAATTTGAGAGATATGTACCAGCACCTGGCTTTTTCAACAGTGGTGTTAGAATAGTTACCTTCCAGCTATCAGAAAAAATGCCACTATTATATGGTGTCGCTCAAATTTGATCAGAATTGGTATATACCAGTATGGGTTACCAATGATCAACAATAAATGTTGTTTCTATCTGTTCAGTGGAGGGAAATTCTACGTTGATGTTATGGCAATGATTTCTGCACAGTACAACCAGAAAAACAACAAGAATGACAAAAGTAATTAAGGTCTAACTTTAGGTACTGGAGGTCAACTTTAGCAACATGCATAGCAGAAACAAGCCCCTCTCAGTTCAGTATAAACGGTCTTCCCCCATCTACTGTCTATGGTAACAGTTCATAAACAATGACAGGAAATGACTCAAGATAGTAGAGTTGGCCTGTTTCTTACTGGCATGCCATCACTCCTGCACATTTGCTGGATTTCCCTTTTTCTTACCTCATTTGCACATTTTTGACACTGATGTGTTCATTTGAACAAATTCACATCTCAACCCCTGCATCTACCTGTACACCAAATACTGAGATGGTAGCTTTGGCGGTATGGGAGCCTTTGTGGTGTGACATACATCCGCACATACCCACAAATATACAGACATACAGACATGCAAATCAGATGCAAATGAACTGATTCAGCTTATACGATAACCTCACATTGGTACAACCAAATGTGAGCTAAAAATGCCACTTTGGTGGATTATTTTTTGCCGACGTCGACGACATTCGAAAACAGGGTGACCCCCCATTCCAAATTTAGTGTGCCAATTGATCCTGAGTACTACTGTTTAGTTATTTTTCGTTTTGAAACCAATGGAGCATGCTTATCTAAGAGATGGTTTAACTGTTACATGTGGAAACCAAAGTATCCAGGTCGCTACTCTGCAAAATATCTGGGTCGTGAAGGGCTGACAGTAGCATGTCATTTCTGAATGCTGTTAGGTCCATCTTTCTATAAGCATGAAGTGTAACATATTTGCTGTCAATATTCCTGTCGACACGACTCAAGTAAGTATGAACAAAACAGGGATCTGAAATAAAGTGATTACTCTCAGATGAAGTGATACCAAGTCTATCGTCATCTCTTGTGATAGTTGCCAGTGTATTTCCACATTCATGGCAATACTCATGTTGTTGAATTTCTGGGCTGATCAATCCTCAGCGCTGTTGACATGAAGTTGCCACATACTATGTTGGCTCACTACAGGTTAAGATACTATCCAGGTAAACTCTCAAATTCATGTAAGAAGACACTGAGGCAGACTGGATGAACCATGGAGTACAGAGACACGTAGTATATTGTAACAAGCTTTATCTTTCCATTCTTGCCAGTAACACTCCATTCGGCAAATTCAAACGAACATTCTTCCCTAGCATGAGTCTTACTAAACTTGAACAGGTGTTCTAAAACAACCACAGGAATACCACCACCAGCCCTGTGTTGTCTAGGATGATCTTTTATATCATAGGAGGGAGGTAAATCGACAGACTTTATAGCTGTTTCACATTCTAATAACCAAGTTTTCGTAATAACATGTCCAAGTTTCCATATTTCCAGAAGATGATCACAGAAAACATGTTAGACTATATCCCTTTCCATAGTTGACTGAATGCCCTTTAACTAAGAAAAATTTGGCACCTGTTACAGCAGCGTCACATTTGAAATGAGTGTTCATTTTTAGATAACACAAAGATTTGAAAACCTCACTCCTGTACTGATGTCCCAGGGTCTGTCTATGTGTTTCCTGCCACCTCATTGCTCTCTATATCTTCGTAAAATGCCAAGGTCTTTCAATCTGCAAAACACATGATTTGGGATTTTTGCAGGTGATCTCAGTGCTTGAAGTATCTTATTTGAATGCGAAAGTATTCCCTTCAAGATGTTACGACCTCATTTGAATAACGAAGTCTTTTCCCTTCAAGTTCAAGATGTAATCATGGTGTCTATCTTCTCAGGTCTTTCAAAAGTTGGTTTACCAGTGATATACAGCAACAAAATAGACATGAAAGCAGTAAAGAGAAGAATGTTTGTGGTCTTTAGATATTGACTTACATGCATACAAAGCTATGGAACCACCAAAATTTAGCATGAGTTTTCAGAGCTTATAAAACAGACAGCACCCTACATGAGGTGCCTCAATGTTAATCTGAAGTACTGAGATCACAGAGTTGTTGTCATCACAGGGGAATGTTATTTGGACAGAGTTCTCATAATTCCCCGTTTTTTGTTACCTTTCAGTTAAGTGTTGTTTTGACCTCTCTAGGGCTATATTCTCAGATAGATAGAATACTTCAATCTAAACCTCAGTCCCCAACTCAATACATAACCTACTACATTTTATCATAGTGATCTTTTGACAGAATCCCTTCAGTGAATGCATGTAACTTAGAGACCTTGAACTTTGTCTTTTCATACCTGCATACTTTTCTATTTCCATCTATGTGTAAATGGATGTAGATATACATTTCTTTCTGGGAGACAACATTAGCAAGTAATGAGTCCTTCATTTAACACCAAGAAATGATAAACCTATTGATACATAAGTGCCAAGAGTCGTATGTCCAAACGTCACTTCTGACAAAGATTCATCTATACATATGTTTTGTCAATTTAGAAAATGTTATATGATATTTGTATGAAGAATTCCCAAAAGATAAATTGGGGTTAAAATGCATGATGCCACACTCCGAGCAGTGGTGGACACACTGAGAGAGATTACTGTATTGTCATAATTTAGAAAATTTGTGATTTAACTTTTTTGTCATAATTTACAAAATATGTGACTTAACTTTTAGTAACTTTTTTGTAAAACAGAACATGTTAGTTATGGTAATCTTATGTAAACGATATCTGTACTTGTATTCACAATGAAAGAAGCTGGGTAAGTATGTTTTAGCATACAATTGTTTTGACATTACAGCATGTGAACATTACAGGATACAGACAGGATATTCATGCAAAGTCACCTATTAGAATGAGGCAAGTCTTCCCTGTGTGTGGCTACTGCATGGACTACGACATAATCTGTGCTAGAGGGCATTGTAGACTAGAGGACTTGAAATCTTGATCTGATTTTATATCTCCATACTGCAAAGTTATTATTCACTAGGAATCGATTTTGCCTCTTTCCTGAATAGATGAATCCACTCAACTTAATAAGGTAAACTACCCATGGATTCTGTTCTTTTACTTATAAATGTGAAAATTTTAAATCCAAGGAGAATATCAACAAAACAGCAATGTGAAAATTCCTATGAAAGCTATGCTTTCACGGGCTGTGTAAAACACATAGACATCCATCCCATTTCGGAATAAACCTAAGATTTGTTTTTTATTTCCTGAGTCTGCCCTCTACCAAAATACGTGCTAAATAAAGTTGATTCAAATGAAACACTCTTATAAGGGTATAGGTAGGAACTGTTAGCCAGTAAACGCAACTGGATACTTAATTTTAATCTTGAATCAGCCCATTTCAAATCCTCTCTGAGTTTGTCACTTTACTCTCTCATACGATGAACTACCCATTTTTTTACAACTTTAATCTCCTTTTGAAGTTAGCTACTCCCCTGCTGTTGAGTCAGTTTTCACATTGGCTCAGACAGCACCCTAAATTGATGTACACAAGCTTCTGTGTGACCTTACCTTCACTCAGACATAATAAACATCACCAGTCAAACTGCAAATCTTTCTGAATACCTTGTGAACTTTATTGTAAAAGCACTGAATGTTTGAAATAGTTTAAATAAGAACAAAAGTACAACCCAAAGCATTCAGCTTTATCTCTAAAATTCACATAAAATACAAAAAAGTTGAACGGATTATGACAAAGGAAACAAAACATTGTTTAAATTGAAAGAATAACAAAACGGAAAAACGCGTCACAACCATAAACCCAAAGACAAAGTTGATAGACTGTTCTTGATTCCAAATCAAACATAGCAGCCTTTTCCTGAACTTACAAATTGACTCAACTTGATTGAAGATTACTGTAAAAGAATAAATAAACAAAACAAGAAACAAAATAATTTAATGATTAATGAATTATTTAGAAAGGAGTAAGATTCTGACATATATTCGGTGGGCAACTATTTAGAAATGAATGAATTGTTATAATATCTATGTACAGAGCTTGGAGTGCAATTTTACTGGGGACTACACTCAGTTGGTGCCTTACAAGTGGAGTATTGGTTACCGTATGCTATCAAAAGTTATTTACTAAGGTTTTTTGGTGTAAAATAACTTTAAGTTGGGACATATCGAACAGGACTACTCAGCATTGTTTCATTTGGAAAACAAACTGATTCAAGTTTTACTTTGCAATGCTTGACTAAGTAATCAAGGGCATTGTGAGAAATTGTTAGTGAAATCCTATGAGGTGTCTCAAACTTGCAAATTTTTCTTGAACTTTGAACTCACATGTTATATGATCTTGACAACCTGAGGGAATCCTGAAGCATGAGGTCACGTAGTGTCCAGAGAGCCTTTGTAGCATCTCCACATGGTCCAGCACCATTGGCTAGCCAGTGAACTGGTAATTTAGCTTTCTGTTGGTGTGATAATGGAATGTCTTGTCGTTTGGCATTCAGGTTTCTATCCCATTCACTAACTGTCTTGTGACTAGAACGCAAACCTTCAATATACCTGTTGAAGAGAGAACAGAACATACACTGAGATATTCACTAACTGTCTTGTGACTAGAACGCAAACCTTATATATATACCTGTTAATGAGAAAACAGAACATACACTGATCTCAGTATACTGCCTAGGTTGTGAAAATGTGGGTACAAAGGCCCCATAGGGCTGAAAATGGACTATTTTGAGGAAGAAGCAGGCCTAAACCACCACGGGTCCTTCCTCCACATTTTGAATTGCTATAAGAAGCAATTTTCTGTCCAACATGCTCCATTAAAGGGGTGAATGAAAGCAATATGTTGATTGATCCAGCTGTGACCAGCTAAAGACAATAAAGGTTAGTGTTGCCATGTCCATAAGCCGTATGCAAACACCATGAGCCAAGCTGTGAATGAAATGACAAGTATCTACAGGGAAGCTGGAAGATATCTATAATAGTGATTTTGTGCTGATACAAATACAGAGTTAGTTTTTGAGTAACAGTACAACCCAGCAGAGAGTCACTATTTAGTTTTGTGGTAATGGTAATGGCACACCATCAGAACACTGACTTTGTTATTGATTGAATGACACTGAACTGCACTTGGTTTGTGACACCTGAATAATTAAACATGTAAACTTCCCTCACAGACATAAATATGAAATGGTATTACAAAGTTGTCTCTCATTGGTCTATTTCTTGATGAAAATAATAACATATTCAAAATAATAACATATTCAAAAAAATGTGCATCATTGATGGGATTTGACCAATCGTACTGCAATCTTGTTCAAATACTGTCTTTTGGCAATGTTGGCATTGCACAACTCCTACCTTCATATGACTGTCGTTAAATTTTTTTCTTCTGGCAATGAAACTGAAGATATCAGCATATTATGTATCTTTAGCAACATTACTCAGTTCGAGCTATAACACTGAATCATTGAAAAGATGGGTTTGCTGTTGTCAAGTATTGCATAAGATACTTTGGTCAACTCCATATCAGCTAAAAGGCACTTATATCTTACCGGAGGTAGGCTTCTGAATGTAGCAGTCTCTGTGTCTTGGGTGGCACAGCTACAAACATTGGTGCTGGTGGCTGAGGAGGTGCAGCTGTTATCTGGGTGTGCTGAGCTTGCATGACTGTACTCTGTGGCATTGGAGACTGGCTCACTGGATGACCACCTGACATTGTGGACAGAATAGTGTTTGTTATGAAAGTTGACGATACGAACGACAGTTTACAAATGTCTGTACTTGTCAATGAAAACAAAGAAGTATGTTGTGATTGACATTATTGCTGATGCAACAAAACAACAGGCATACAAACAAGGCAACAAGCTAGATCTCCATTGAAAAAGTCTCTTTTCCTGGATAGAAGAATACAAAATTCCTTATCTGAGTACAAAAATCAAAGTCTGTGTGTCCTCTGATTCACAAACTCTTTGCATCAATGTAGGACTCTCTGGAAATTTCAGCCCTATACCACTGTATGTAAGATGAAACACTTTGGTGCATTGGAGACAACTTTCTTGAGTCACTGGCACATCAAACAGACTTGGAGGGCATACTGATCAACATTCACTATTTTACCTTCTGTACATGTAAATTTTGTCAGTAGGTAGAAGTACCAAGACTAATATTACTCTGGGTACTGTTTTCTCTGTGAAACGGGGAAATGACCAGTTCTTGACAACTTTTTCAAGATTTCACTTTCTTTAAATGAGCAGTGGACACTGCATTTCTGGATCAATTGTTTGGTTTGAATTTGTGCCCTAATAAAGGTGATTTTGTTACACTGATTTAATGAGACAAGAATTTGATCGTTCAAACAGTGTTCTAGTTGGAAAATTTCAATTGTTATATCAGTGTAGAACATTCATGATTAAAACTTTGCGAATATCACAGTCCAAATTCAACAGGTATAAATAGAAGCCTCAATACAGAAGCTGTTGTTATATGAAAGTAAAATAAGCAGAAATAATTATAAAGTATGATATTTGACAAAGATTTTCTTTTATGAAACGTTAGCTGATTCTCTTTTTTCCAAGTTCTATTTCTATGGTTTGTCTATGGAGCCTGGTAGAAAGAGGATTAAGAGATTCAACAATAATTTTTCTGACGAAGTGATTTCACTGAAACAGCAGCTACCACTGACAAACAGAGTACCATATCAAAGCCTTTAAAATGCTCAACACCAGTTCTAAGATACCAGAGGGGTAATGTTAAATACAGATGCAAGCACAAGATGATATACTTGACATGTGCCATGCAATCAAGTCTTCAGCCTGGCTTATGTCATGGCATGGCAACAAACGCTGCTGACATTACGAAAATGGTCATTCTGAGGGCAGTTACTGCAGTAAGGACTTCACCAGGAGTGATATCTTAGGGAGGATGTCACATCAAAGCAGTGGCATGGATTCAACATGAGCTTATCGACGGCAGCAAATTAGGTTTGAATCCTGATTTGGAAGTGTTGTTTTAGAATATGCAAACACACCACTTGGAAGTAAGTGGTGTTTTAGAATATGCAAACACAGCAAACATTTGACTCAGGCATGGAGCAGATTGAGTGATGCAACTCATAAAACAATTTTTTTCAATACATAAAGGTTTACTTGCCATATATGAATACTGTGTCAAGGAAATCATGGTGAATATACCCTACAAAGATTCATGTACTAATGTGCAATCTATTCTGCTATTGGGATTTGTCAGTACAGAAAAAATACTCTACTGTCATTTGCTTGAAAAAATTCTAACATATCAACTGTAGATTTCATGACTATTGTTTTCGTGGAAGGTAGCTTGGCGACATCAACTGAGCAACAGTGTGCTGCCTGCGCTCTTTGCAATGATATGACATCATCCCTTTTATACCTTGGTCAAAGGCAGGACTAGCTGGTCCACTATGAGCACTATGTGGACTGGGAGCTGGAGGTGGATGACCCCGAGGTGACATCATTGGTGGATGTGGTGGTACCATGGTTTGTGGCATCATGGGCTGACCCATTCTAACTGGCATACCTAGTGCATTTAACAAGGCAATGTAGACCACAAAGATATATACTCATATATTCGACAGGCAAAACCAAAATATGGCAAAATGCAAGCATTATCATGCTGGAAGAATACATACAACATGAAACTGTGGTGAAACCTTTTGATATTATTCAATAGACAGATGACTGACACAAACAAGACTAAGGCAAACAAAATTACTTTAGAACTGCACAGAACACATTGCATCGGATCCATTCTTTACACAGCAAAAATATGGTGACACATTCTTATTCAATGACATAGGGAAGGTATAGCAAAAAAAAGTGTGTCCCTTTCAAATTGTATGAATAAAAGCATTCAAGTCATGCAATTTATTTTCATGCTGTATCTTATTTTTGGCAACAATACAGGAGATACACGCATAGCATGACTTTTTGCTATTCTGCAAACAGCAATATGCATTACACACAGAAACACAGTGAAACATGGGGATAGCTGTGTTTAGTAATTCCATCACCTCAGATTGCAGCAGTTGATGGCTATCTCTGTGACAAAGGCTGTACACTGGGAATTGATTTGCCATTTTATTTGTCCTTTGACTGACAACTTTCCCTCTAAGATTTCAAAGGTGGCCAATCCATAACATCCACATGTGTGATCAAATTACATTGCCATATCCACTCCAAAAACCTACCTTGTGGAGCAGTCTGTGGAGACATCCCGGGATGCATTTGCAATCCCTGATTTCCCATGTGATTTCCCATGTTTGGCATGGGTGACATCCCATGGCTCATTGCCTGAGGTTGGGAATGAGGAGGAACTCCTTGCATACCTTGCATGGCGGTGCTGACGGTGGGCACTCCTTGGTGTCCCGGCATCATTCCTGGCATACTGGCTTGCATACTTATTCCAGGCTGCATTCCTCCCTGCATGCCTGGATGCATGCCACTTTGCATACCTGTTGTGTAGAGAATATCACAAAATGAAATAATAATTCTACCATACAATGACTGGGAAAAGTGTAACTGTTACACAAATATCCATATTAATATGATATAGTTTCCTACACACATAATGCACAATTTATCAGCCAGCTTACATTGAAGTAAAATAAGATACAGACAAGTGCCAGACGATAGGTATACAGACATACAGACATACAGATGGTGGGCTGACATAAGGGCAATGGAGGCAAAGTTATCCCCATAGTTCCAAATACTATGTATCCTTATAACAGCTTTAGAACTAGAAATTCTACATAACACATGTACAGTTCATTGAAATTTATGTTGGAACATACACAAACAAATGAGCAAATAGACATGCCAGCTCCCAACAACAGAATTGATTCTACAACCAATGTAACCATGCACTGCTTGCCAAATAATGACACTTCACAGGAAAAAAGCTTTATATAAATTAACTAGTTGAGTGAAAACAAGATTTGAATGTAGGGTGTTGAAATACGCTACTACTTCATCAACACTGCAAAGTGAGTCAGTCTATGCAGTCTCCTGACTTGTTTCATTACATCCACTACGACATGCAACATTTGAATTTATAAGTTTGCTTTCTATCTTCCTGCAATAGTTACAGTCCACTCAGTGACATGTGAATAGTAAGTTTATTCTTGATTCAAATTACAACAACAAAATCAGAATCAAGCAATTTACAAGCACTTCGCATATTTGGAATCGACATTAATTATGAGTAGATGAAATGTGTTTCAGGATATGGTGTAACATGGTAAAATGGTGTAATATATATAGTAATTAGAGTTATTTGAGAGCAAAATGCTGATCAAACAGAAACTAAAATTTCCGTTTTGCTTCAAGGTTCTTTTGCCTATTACAACATTTAAGTTAATTGTAGTGTTGTTGAAGTACCAGCTGTCATAGCACAACAGACTTGAATCTATGACAGAAGTCAACTTGCCCTGCATGTTGTTGTTGACACTGCTAGCATGCTGTGTTACCATACCTACGGGAGTTGGCGGGCCAACTATGCCCATCATAGCACCTGTACTGCTACCTGGTGTCATTGGACGACCACCTGGACCAGGTGATGCACTCTGTAAACCACCACGTATTGCTTGCCGTGAGAAGAAGTTCCTGTCAATAAAGAAGGCATGAGAACTGCTTCAACAGAGACTTTGGACAGGGATTGACTTAACTCCATATTTTGCTCTAAGGATCCATTATATGTGGGAAGGACGCTTATCTCTTTTGCACAGAGAAGCGTCACTTCTTATATCAATAAAGTAGTTGGAATTGTCTGTACTACATTCCTGGTGACAGAGGCTGGTCTGTAGTGATTGCCAATGCAAGTCTTGGGTGACATCAAATGTCCAATATTAAACAATGACCGAGAGGCAATATGCAAAGACGAAGTAATTATGAGTAATGTAACGGAGGATGGACTATATCTTGGATATACTGACAACATGCTCATGTGACCAGTTGGATCTACCATAAAAATCAGTCAATTCAGGTGAGTGTCTTATTACATAAACATAAATGATTTACCTGCTTCTTTGATTTGGATAAATATGCTTTGCAGCAACCCGCAGATGAACTTCCTTGCAATGTCTGATCAACCTGGCCATTTGGGGAAATGGTCTGTGGAACAAATGAAGATGAAACAGGTGAGTTGTTACTACAACTCTTAAGTAAATATTGACCTATATATTAATATACATTTCTCAAATTCACAGGCTTTTGATTAAAACTCTTCTCACATTTTTACAGAAATGAAAATCAAAAGTCAATTTCAAAGAATTGAAGCAATGTTGATGCTACAATTGTGAAGGACTCCTCCACTGGAAACCATTGCACTTACTGACTGACTTTCCTGTTTCTTGGACAGCCTCGCCACATACATGGATATTCTGGATTATCACCTGCATTGAACAATATCACAAAAGATGAGTAAGAAATGGCTCATAAAAAGGAAACAAGATTCAACTTATATTTAAGCAAATGCATTCTTCAGCAGTGTACATTCTACATCAATGGTTTGGGTAAGTTATTGTTACAAATTCTTCATACCAACCTATCCACAATTTACTGTATGTATTGCAGTTACATAGGTATCTATGAATGCATGTTGTTAAACGTTTAAACATCACATTGTTGAGTCAAAATTCCTATTGCACGTATTTTCATGATGGCATAATGCTATCCTCATCTTAATGCTAAAATAAATAAACACAGCTAAGTGTATCATCATTCACTAAGCTACAAGAAGTTTCTTTATTTCATTCTAAAATAACTGAAAGACACTTTTCAATACTACAATTGAAACTAAATTAGATCCTGTAACTGCTAGATGTAAAGTTATTTCATTTCTAAAACCATGCATCTATCTAGCAGCAAGACAACTCACCAAGCATTCTAAGATGACCCGAGTTCTCCAAAATGTGATTTGTCAAGTCTTGTAAATCTTCATACTGGAAGTCACAATCGGCCCATCCACATTCATAGACTACCAGGGTGCCAGCTGGCGGTGCTGACTGTGAGGCAGGTGACCCTGGAGTCATGGATGATTCATTACGGGCTGCTTCTTCTTTGGCAGCAGCCTGTAACGCAGCTCGCTCTTCATAAGCTGATTTCTGCTTGGCTTCTAGATTTCTCCACTATTGTGCAGAGTAAAACATGATGCGAGAGATAAAATTTCTGAAACAAATTTAACTATTGCGGGAAGAACACTGAAATTGGACTAAAATGCATTATATTTTGGGGGAAATAATTCAATTCACAAATCCACAAAAATTCACAAATTTACACTGAGAATGTCAGATATTTTAGAAATGTTCTTCAACTCAGTATAAATTTAAAAAGGTAAACTTAGTCAAAAAAGGTTAGTCTACTAGCAGTGCATGGATGACAGCTCACCTCTGTACCGATGACCCTGCTGAGCTCTCCAAATGAGTGGTCTGGATACTGCTGTTTCAGTTGGGATCTTATCTCGCTGGCAAACAGGATGTAACCACTGGCAGTTCTCTTAGGCTTTGGCTGGCAATGGAATAATATAGAGGAATCAAATCAAATAGTGTAAAGAAACTCTTGATGATGGCTTATGAGTGTGAATAATATGTAAAGAGTGGATGGTGATTGTAATGACAGTGATGCACATGGTGAAATGAGAATGATAGTGATGATGATGATGATGATGATGATGATGATGATAATGATGTGGCTGATGACGATGATGATGATGACAATGGCAGTTATGATGATGATGATGATGATGATGATGGCAGTTATGATGATGATGATGATGATGATGATGGCAGTTATGATGATGATGATGATGATGATGAAATGATGATGGCAGTTATGATGATGATGATGATGATGATGATGGCAGTTATGATGATGATGATGACGATGATGATGATGATGATGATGATGAAAATGATGATGGCAGTTATAATGATGATGATGACAATGATGATGGCAGTTATGATGATGATGATGATGATGATGATGATGATGATGGCAGTTATGATGATGATGATGATAATGATGATGCCTGTGATGACGATGAAGATGATGACGACGATGGCAGTTATGATGATGATGATGATGATGATGATGATGATGATACTAAATATGATAATGATAATAATGGTAGTAGAGATCTAGTAGAGGAGGTGGTGGTAATGATGACAGTGATGTTATAAATGGTGATGACATAAGGACTCTTCACAAGATTAGTCTTACTGTGTAAGATGGTTATTAATGAATGGTCATCCACTTCAAAAAGTTAAAACATTTGGGATGAACAAAATTTCCTATAGCCAACACCATAACTGAATATTTTATGATCTTGTTACTGGCCAGAAAATACCACTCACCTTAACTGGTGTCTCTACAACAGGTGGTGGTGGAGGAACCACTTCACTGGTGGTATCTTCTTCCTCTACCTTATCCTCCGTTTCCACCTCCTGTTCTTCAGAGACTTTCTGAAGCAATGGTGAAGGTTCCTTCAATGGGGTGATGGGTTTCCTGAAGAAATAGATCTCATCGTCAATGACTTTGTTAGCCAGTGAGAACTTCTTGAGACCCTTAAGTTTCCGGATTTGTCTCTCTGCTTCGTTGTAACGAGCTTCACACACAAACACATCATCCTCTGAAATCTCTGTTGGTCGACCTGTTAAATGTGATGAAAATTAAATTAGTCATTTATCCGTGTGCTTAATGAAATATGATGTCATTTCTAAAATATGTCATGTATGTGAAATTTCCATTTGTCCTTGATGTGCAAATAGCAGCAATAAAGTGCACACTTCTACTCTTTCAATTTTCAACGCTATTGCAACATACCAAGTTTTATCACAAAGTCAAAGATTGTGATTAATAAGATGATATGGAGACATGTGCAGGTGGAAAATTTCTGGTGCAGAAACTTTGCCTCATTTCTACCGAAATACAGTAACATTTATATACACATAATATTCAGATATTTTTAAAGGTGCATGTACGTACATTGCTCAGAAATGTCTAAATTGGCTGAATATCACAAATGCAGGTGAAGTGTTTCTCCCATGGATCAATGCCAGATGGTTCCTTGTTGTTAGACTAAAGTTAGCGTAACATGACTCATTAATCTTGTGGAAGTGAATGCCAATAGAAATGCATGGCACAAACAACTTACTTGAGATATAGTCTTTGAATGCAAAGACAGCACATTTACCACTGATACTACGCATTGGATTGGTATCCTCTATAGAACTCAGGAAGACTTCATTCTTGTAGAACATACGAGTTGGCTGGTGTTCGGTCTCGGATGGATGAACGTACCATGGACCATGAAACCATGGATCACCACTGTAAGAAGTGAGAAATTTCAATGTAAGGCATACACTACAATTGGCTGCTTTGTTGCATGGGTTGAAAAGAACAGAAAGTAGTTTGGGATTGGTGGTATTGCCTGCAACTTATTTATTTTACAGGACATTTATTAGAAAAATTTGGAAGCTACAACTGAATAAATGAATATGTCTGAGTTGGTTCAAAAACACCACTGAAAGACACATATTGAATTCAAGGCCTCATTTTAGCTTAGTACCATGGCTTGCATGCTAGGTTCAAACAGTACAAAGCAAATCTCAATTGTTTTGAGAACAATTAACAGTGTTTTCACATATACATATATAAAATACAAGGGGACAGAACATTGTTGTAGCCACACAGACAGCACAATGTATGTCCTCAGAGACCTCACTAATTAGAAGTGATACATACATATCAAAAGGTTCACAAATTGAATCACAGACATAGTATGCACAATACACAGACCAATATACAGTGTACAAACTCTAAAACTCACTTAGAATCTTTCCACATTTTGTCTATCCTAGCCAAGTATGGCTTGTCTTCATCAGAGCGTAGATAAACACAGTCTCCAAGCTTGTAGTACCCTGATTCTATGTTGAGCTGTTCATAGTATGTACAGCCGTCATCTGGATTGGTGACTTCAACTTCTATATCCTATAGTAGAGGGAATGATGAAACACACGTATGTGTGAATGTTTAGTAAGTTTTCATCACCAGATTTTTTGTGTAATAACTACAGTATACTTCTAAAAGTTAGCTGTTTATGTAAACTACTCCTTAGGGTGGGACACAAAATATCAACACAGACTGGGATTTCCTTTGCGCGATGGTATTTTCACAAAAATCTTTGGTGAAACTGGATTGTTATCTATGGCAAACTTGGTAGACCTCTAAATAAAGACACTAGGTAGAGAGATTAAGCACTCAAATGGAACTGGAAGCTTGGTTTTCAATTTTACAGGTTCAAATCTCGCAATACTTAGTACCATGATTCAAAACATTTTCTTTTTTAAATTTGAGGAACAGAGCTGTCCAAGGATATACTATACTGTAGCAAAAAAGGTATTTCTATTTCAAGGCTAAATCATATTACATCCATCAAACATAAAATCACAAAATCATATTACATCCATCAAACATAAAATCACAAAGCAAATGATAGATCCACATCCTTAAAAAGGAGGATATAACATGGCTGCGTATAAAAGGAATGCAACATGTGAAACTAACACATACTTCTCTTTCTTTGTCCAGAACATCCATAGCATCAGTTTCCATAGGTTCTTCTTGTTTATTGATATGGTCAGCAAATACTGATGCCACTCTGACCCTAGACAAGGGCTCATCTCTGGGTACTATCTTGGTACTGTTTGATGGTAAGGACCAGATCTGAAAGTGTATTATCAAAAAATTTCATTTACTGAACAGTATACACACAACAACCAATAGCCATGCCATCAGTCCAACACTTGTTACTGATGGCAATTGTGCACAGACTAAGAAAACTGGAATCCCTAGTAACTGTTCAACACAACACTACTGAAATGTACTGGAGCAAAAGGAACGGTAGACCTGTACAATTAAGAATAGCCACGTCTAATAATTGTGAAGAGAGAGAAAGTTTCAAGTACCTTGTGAAAAATTTAGAAAACATTTTCTCTGAATCAAGATAAGTGCCTCAACATGCACTTGAAAACAGTACATATACATGCCTGCCTACCAAGTTACTACTGGGTAACATGAGAGAAGAATTGATAGGATTGACATTACCTTGATCTTTTTGAAGCATTTGGCCTTGGCATTGTACCTTGATTCACACACATACACATCTTCCTCAGCATAACCTTCAGGCTTGGTTTTGAAGTAATCCTTCACAAACATTACATAACATTTGCCCATGACCCTGCTCACTTTTGCGCTGTTGTAGTAATCGCTCTTAAACACCTCCTGAAACAGGAATTAGAATTTGATGTCATAATTGCTTGGTTTTCAGCCATAAATTCGTTTGTTATTTTCTGTACACTCAATCATAACTGATTGGCATTGACTGACAGTATCCGATAAATGCAACTTTGTCATCCTAACACCTTAATGAAGTACCACAGTAGTTGTACTCAGTCTCCAGTGTTCAGTAAGCCATCTCAAGGATGTCATCACCCTTTGCAAACATCAAAATCTCACTGTGTATCATTCTCAAGGTAGATCAAATTCCTACACTGAAATGCAATCTTGTTATCAGCCGGGCGGAAATGTGATGTGAAAAGTGAAACATCCTTAGCTGTTTCATTTTTGTTTTCATGGCTTTGATACTTATTTTGACTGAACTGAAAAAAACAACTGTCACTTAATTCTCCATCTGCCCTATACACAGTTAACCTTGCCTATCGAATGACACTTACCTTTGTTAAAAATTTCCTGGTTGCCAAGTGGAATGTTTCATCAGGTCTATAGAACCAGTTGCCATGCAACCATTGCTCTCCATTATCATCTGTCCACAGTTTCTCGATCAAAACGATATGTGGTTTCAGATTTTTCTCCCTATTAAGTTCAAGGTGACAAAAATTTGTCAACCTAAGCAAGGAAAACGATAATTTGTCAAATGTGTGGTTGGTACATTAGCACTTCACAAGTGCAGGGGTATTATTTGTTGAAGTATGTACCAGAGATATTTACCTGTAAGTTTCACACAACTAACAAATTAAACACACACAATTAGCTGAATTTATCTATAACAAGAGATTCAGGCAACAAAGGAGGAAATGAAATTTTCAACATTATTTTTGACTTAATAAGTTATCATGGACTTTAACCCTTTCAGGCCAGATACCCTATATATAGGGGAAATTTGGGTACGTTCCCAGAAAGTCAGGCCTGAAAGGTATCATGGACTTTAAGAAGACTGTGCTTGTAAGTTTGGGAGTTGTTTTGTTCATCCATGAAATAATGAAATCAAATAGCAATTACGTTTACCAAACCCTTAATAGAAGATACCATGACCAATCCTTAAGAGTAGACATGATAGAAGGATATGGGTTTCTCAAAGCTATATAGAACAAATGAGACAACAATGTGGTTATTCTACAAATCACCTAAAAAGATATGGAGAGAGACCATGAAGGAGTGAAGTTAGTTTGGTTTGGAGTATAATGTTTACTGAACACTCTTGAATATTTGACAGTATGCCTATGTATGATATTGAATAAGATTTCAAGATAACCTGTTGTGCATTGTCATGCAACAACAGACTGTTTGTTGTATACGGTAGTATTTTCCACAAACTACAACAAACTGATGTATACTGTTTTTTTCACAAACCAACTGTACAGATGTAAGGGAAAGTATGCTAACAGTCTTATGGCCAATTCATGAAAGACATTACACTCCAGAGTAGCAGGATTTGGAAACAAGAAAACACCATGCATGACACAAAAGGCTCTAGTTCTACAAGGAGGTCAGGACACTCAACAGATATCCAGGACAGTACTAGTAGCTACTTACAGTGGTTCCAAGAACACAAAGTCCCCAACACGGTATGTTTGTCCTTTCACGTCAACACCATCAGTTGCCTACACAAAGAACGCAAGCAGAGTGTACATCATCATTTAAACTGTTTCATAATCCTTGGGTTTCCATTATCAGTGAACAGCTACTACAGTTCATTTACAAACTGTTACAAAACACTTGATTGCAACATTTCCCACGACACACTACAAACACTGAGATAAATATGGTTGATGTTTACTGACATGTTTTGACGAAATGGATAAAGCATTGAGGTGGTAAAGTTTCTATTTTTATTCCATGGCCAAATGTACAAGAATTAGACCTATTGCGATCTCAGTTAAGTTAAAGTTTGCTGATCAACTCAAAAACTTCCGCTCTCTAAAAATTAAACCCACATAGGACTTGTTGAGCTATGAGACAGATCAAAATGACCAGTGATGGAAAAGATGAGTTTTTTCACTCTATACAATGTCAATGAAATGAAACTTTACAACAGCAAAACTCTCACAAACATCTTTCATTTCAATGATGTGACTGACCTTACATAGAGAAAACTGTATGAATGGGCATCAAGATTTAACTTTAGTTTGTAGAACCAGAAGTACAGCCTTAATACTACTTTACCAAGCTAGCTTGCTCTTCTTCCTTTTCAGCCTCTAATTCCTGCAACCTCTTCTCTTCCTCTCTTTTCTCTTGGTCTTCCTTCATTTCTTTAGGAAGCTTCTCTTTCTTTTCTTTGTCAAGATCATTCTGCAGGTGTTTGTGGGTGTAGCTGAGAGCTGGGGATAACAAGAGTTCACCATTCTTGCATATTTCATCTCGGATTGTGATCAGGAACTTCTGCAGCTCCATGGCATCTTCATATACCTGAAATGCCAATACTGTAAATTTTAAACGGAGACACTGGGAACATAATGAGATATTGATATTCACATAAGATATAACAAAACTTAAAATGAAAATTGCATGGTTTTCACACCTTCACTGAGAGGGGAGTGAACATTTCAAAACCAAAATAGTTACTTATATTCAAATAGTACACACATTGTCTCCTTGGCAATTTATTTTATGTTGTACAGTTATACATAAATATGAGATCATTCAAAACA
The DNA here is from genome assembly GCF_041260155.1 of Ptychodera flava. Taxonomy (NCBI): domain Eukaryota; kingdom Metazoa; phylum Hemichordata; class Enteropneusta; family Ptychoderidae; genus Ptychodera; species Ptychodera flava. The sequence goes on along the minus strand of NC_091933.1, from coordinate 4,163,618 downwards.
CACAGTTAGTTTTGGTAGAGAAAAGTCAATGTTTCCTCCCCAAACAAAACTTAAAGGGCAAATTGACCTTGAAAATTAATTTTGAAATATTAAACTGATATGATCATTGAAAGGCTTTCCAATCGATTTTATTCACTTTCACTCACTGGCTAATAAATAGCAGTGTACTAAAATACCGGAAGTGACGTCGTAAACTTGGTCATTGAAGCAGTCAACGTGTGCAACTGCAAGCTTTTCCTCTTATAGAATGGTTACAGAATATAGGGGCCAAGCACTCGGTGTCGATGATTAACAATTTTGAGTGCTGTAATTTTTCCTAACAAACTTTCAGTGTAACATTTTACCAATTTTTATGAGTTTCCTGTATTTTATTTCGGTATTTTTGGTCCAAATGGCCACAACTTTTCATTTGCTACAATTTTTTACCAAAATTTCGGGGAAATGTGAAAAAAATTGTCTACATCTGAAAAAAGTTGTTGGCAATTATTCCAAGACAACAAAATTCGACTTTGGCACTCAAAGGGTTAAGTCGAGCAGAAATAATGTTTTCTGCGAATACCACTTTGAGAAGGACTGCTTTTAGCGAAAATTGCAAGCCCAACTACTGAACTACAAGCCTAAAAGAAAACCGTCTGGGGCATATCCAGTCCAAAGTGCGTCGCTTGTACATATGGGACTGTACGTACGCTAAGGCACTAGAAACGGAATGCTGTAGACCGGACCGCTGGTTCTTGACTAATCATGGCTACATCAGGGTGTTCTGTAACACATTAAAAATGCTCGCTTAGAATTAATGTTGATCTGTTTACAGCATTGGCATTACTTTGGTGTCGGCATGATTTCACAGTGATTGCAGATGAACCACATGCATGATTTGATCACCTTGAGGAATTTGAACTTTGTCATCGGAGCTAGAATGGTCACTTTCTGAATTCCAGATGCTGTAAGTTTCTGACGATGTCAGTCTTGGATCATCGATTGCTACTTCAGGTTCGAAGTTATTGCCGATTATCTTTGCCATTATGATTTTCAGTGAAGCGCTGAGGTTTGCGTACCGCGTACGCGTCCTTTACTTGGCGTAGAAGAGCTTGGCTGTAAGTGACCTCGCTTTGAACAAGGCGACGAGCAAGTTTGATACGTCACTTCTGGTTCCAGTGCGTTCAGCTTGTGGCCACTGGGCTAATACACACCAGTGAAAGTGAATGAAACCAACGCTATTTTGGGTTTTTTCAGTAAATAACAACTTGATTACCTATGAAAGGCTTGGTAAATTTCCCCTTTAAGAATAGCCAAAATACCAACGGTTTAAAATCAAATTGAAATAAGCACTAGATCATCAAAACCATATATCCTCATGCAAATGAAGATATTTCTACACTGACTGCCAGTGTTTCAAGATTTGCTGAGTTATAGATCTTGTCTTGATTACCTGGGAATCTGTACGGCTGAGTTTGCGAGCAGTTTCAAAGACCTCAAACATATCATCTTGGAAACGATCCAACCTTCTGTACCGGCCTCTGTCAAGATTTCTTCTCACAACATCAAGGTCAAGGGGTCTCCTGGCAAGCACAACAAGATAACACATTTGTAAATGACCATATGATCGCTGTTGACAGAATAGGCTGCATATGTCTAACTGTCAAGGCTTCATTCAACATCATCATGAAAATACTGAAGATCACATACAAACTCACACCAAGTAAATAATTTATGTTGTTGTTTCACAAAAATGGGAGGCAAAGACGACTTGAAAACACAATGAATGTGCAATTTACAAGTTGCTTCCCTAAGCCAGTAAAGTTCTGCAGGTGGAGAATTTGTTGGTTGTGTATCACATTCCACAACAATTTTGGCAGAACCTTGCTTGGTTATTCATGAGACTGGTCATCTTAATCATGCCTTTTTATCTTCCACTATACTCACTTCATATCTGTGCCTTCTTCTTTCTCGATTGGAATCTCTGCCAAGGAATCACTGTAACACCTGCCCTCCTCATCTTGATGATTTACCACTGACACATAGAGATTAGTCATGATTTCACGGACCAGCATCTGTACATCAGGCACTCCTGAAGACTCATCACTCATCAACTCAGCATTCTTTTGTAGGAGTATCCTCTGTAGAGTCAGGGCATCCTGGAGGATACAAAGGATGGTATGACTTATGATCATGAATTACAAATGATATGAATGATATCATATGAGATACGGATGACATGAGATATTTTCTTGCTGATTTGTGAAACATACCGAGCAGATGTATGTGTAGGACGCTTTTTCTAGTAACGATCATGAGTGACAAAGCTGTCTGGAAGCTAATCTTAAAGTTAGTTGCAAGGAGAAGAAAGTTTTTACAACTTTTTCTCTTTCTACCTGCCTTATTCAGTTTATTTAACTGGAAACTGAAGACACCAGTGCTATTAGTATAACTTTTCACATACCTGTCTTTACTTATATCCTTGCCTCATAAAATAAGAATTGTTATATTCACAAAATTTTGGACTGTAGCCCATGATGACAGACTGGAATTGGCCACTGAATGTGAAACATACCTCCGCTTTTGTGTAACATATCTCCTTACCTTGTAGATTTGAGAGTCTGGTTCATTGAATTTACATGCATTGTCAAACATGAGCAGAAAGTCAGCCACCATATCATCTAGGGTTTCATACTGATTACACTGTATTCTCTGGTATATCTTCTGCATGTCAATGGGTTTCTTGATCACCTGGTAGTACTCAGGGTATTCCTGTTGAGAAGGTGATAAGTCATTTTTACTTTATGTAATTACATATAAATTACATAGATTTGAGATTTGGTGAACATAGTTTCCTTTACTGTATTACGGCACATTATCATGTATGTGCCAAAGGCACAGTCGCTCTCTTAATATATTATGTTTGTAAATTTTATTGCTTAATGTCTCAGTCAACACATGCTGGATAGGTGGTTGACGTAACATCTATTTACAGACATTGCAGATGCAAAGCTTGGTAATTGCAGGCGACTGTTAAAATATATGCTAATACGATCATAGTAAAGATTATATTTGATGATTACTGCTGGTAGTTCTACAGAACTTAGCTGCAAATTCATTTGAAGTATAAAAAGCAACAAATGTTGTACGTGTTACTAGAGAAGACAAAGATATGATTAAACCAAGCGCATTGGCAAATTAGTGTTCCTGGAACACTTACACTTTTGGATGGCAGTCTTTGAAATATTGTAGAGAGCACCCTTTTATGGCTGTCTTTGTAATTGCTCACTGTTTCATACAATTCTTTGAGTTTCTGTGCCAGAGGTGTCAGTGCTTTGGTAGATTTCTTTGGTGTTATCTTCTTTAAGGCTTTGGCTTTCGGAGCTGGAGCCACCTCTGTCCAGGGCAAAACAGAGAGAATATTAGATATGCCTTGACATTGCACAGTACTACCACAACATTGCCAAGCAAAAGTTATAAAGATATTAGGCTGATCTTTGCGTTCAACTGAAGATTATTGCACACAAGCCTTTGCGTACAAAAACACAGTTTTCCTTGGGTCCTGCAGCTACTACAGTTGTCCCCAGCCCTGACAACTATAAAAGTTATACAAGTGATCAATGCAAAACGCTGTCTGTGTCAACTCATCCTTACTTTGGCCAATACCTCAGGTCAAATCAACACACAATATTTCACTTTAGTTAACCCTTAAGACGCCATAGACTTTCATGCAATATAGCCTCCCATGCCAAGAACTTTTTGAACCAATAAACTTGACATGTTACACTTCTTTTAGACAGGTACAGTGTGTTTCCTGTGATTGGAAGCCCAGCCAAACCACTATGAATTTCAAAGATCAGGAAATGGAGAAGCTTCGAGAAGTCTTTCCATGTTTGGTTAGCAAATGGGGGTGGGAAAATGGGCTTAAAATGCACGTTTTTGGTTCAAAATGCATTGAAAATGAATAAAAGACTCTAAAAATAGATCTTATAGTCCAAAAACCTGCAAACTTTTACACATTTTAAATGTCATGAAAAGACACATATTTTGGTGAAAATTTTCAGCAGCGGAACTTATCAAATGTAAATAATAAACAAACAAACAATTGTTGATATTTGTCAATAATACAAAAACCACATACCCTTCAACACAGCTACACAAAAGCATATAACACAAGTGAAATATAGCTCAAGACACAATTTTAATCAGCAACATGATTGAATTTCGTAAACAACATCTTATATTCATTTGTCGTTTATTTATTTATTTATTTATTTGTTTGTTTGTTTGTGTATTTCTTTCTGCATCGAACGGTGAAACCATGTAACCAGGAAAAATCTTTGTTTTTATTTTTTTATTTGGATTCTGATTGCTATCAGATATAATTCAATTGTTGTTGTTTTGGAATGAATGTTGCCATTAAAGTTAGAGAGGATATGTTTGAAAGATTTTGGCATTGCAAGTAAACACAAACAACTAATTTGATTGATATCATGAACAAGCTGCCATCTTACACGGCAATTCAAATCAGAGCCTGTATTCAGCTACTTTATTAGCTACCCTGTGATAGGCAAACGACGAAAAATTTCACCACAAAAACGCACTACCTGAACTTCTGAGAAAATAAATTTGATTCAAGAACTAAATAAAATAAGTTTGAGGTACAATAAGAACGACATTCGCCTCTGAACGCTTTCGATAACCGTACTGGCCCTGACGTTTGATCGCGACGTCTCCGTAAATCATGACAGTCAATGTGAAACATATGAAAATTGATCACGTATTTTGACGAGCACGCAACATAATTCGCCAGTAAATGAACAGAAACCAATAGATATGATATAAATAATTACATATCGGGTATATTTCGACAAAATAATATGTTGTAGACGTAGGAATATGACGCGAGATCAACAGTTCGGAGCGTGCCGTGTTGTACGTTTCGTACACACAAACCCGTGATCGGCGGCCATCTTGGCCGCCTCGATACACGATGAAGAATGCCGCGATACCAAAGTTTACTTGACATAAACAGACCTGATCGCTCCAAAATCACATATTAAATTAAGATTTCGTGAAAATCCTTTCAAATTTCTTCATCATTAGTGTTTTCGGCCTAGAAAACCGAACTGACATACTCAAACTTGAGCTTTCAAGGAGGCTGGTCAATGCGATGCTCCGTGGTGACGCCATTCAAGCCTCTGTTCAACTTCAAAATCACGTTCGGCCGATCAAAAAAAGTCTTCATTTTCTCAGACATTATCGTCAAAACATACGAAAATATGTCATTTCTATAAAGAAATGGCCAATAACTTGTCACAAAACGATCGTCTTTAGGATGTACAGCAGGAAAAAGCGTTCAGAATGTCTCTCACTTCGGCGAAGTCAGCGACCAGATCTGATTAGATATTCACGGTAAAAATAGTCGACCCGATTTCCTCGAAAGGTCGCTCAAATTACTGGAAATTGCCGTAGCTACAACTGATGATGTCATTATTTTAGTCCTTATATGGACCTGAAGTGGGTTCAAAGGGTAAGGAATGGATTTATTTGTCAGGTGACCTGTTAAACGCGGGAAATCAAGTTCCAAACTTTGCCTGAGCGAACCTCAGGCCGTGTACGGATATATCCGTGCATGGCGCTGAGCGTGAGTTGGGCGTGTACGGATATATACGGGCATGGCGTTTTAAGGGTTAATGATAGTCAACATGCCTCACATATGAACACACAACTGGATAAGGTTTAGATTTTGCTTAAAATGACAGTGTCACATTCCCTGACATAGCACACATCTATCCTACTTTTCAATTCTAATTTTCTATTCCAATTTTCAAAATTCTTGAAAGATATGAAATTCATTCCACCTATTTATTCCACCTATTTAACTATTCTAAAGTTAGAAACTGCAACAATACACAGTTAATTTCAAACAAAGTCTTTCCTGTATATTACACTTAAGTCCAGGTAGATTTTGTTGTTCCAGTCTTGCATCATTCACTGACACTCAAATTTGAATCAGACGGGATGACAACTATGTAGCTTGTAGCTCCCATTTAGAGAAATCCAATGAAATACACACACACCTGCAGGTACCGGTCCCAGCTCTTTGTGTTTAGTTAAGAGAAGGTTTTCCAGAGTGTCAGCATCTCTGTACACTTGTGATTCCTCCTCATTGTAATGCCTGGCATTGTTAAACATCAGTTTGAAATCAGCCAACAAAGCTTGCTCAACAGTGTACTGGAAAGAAAAGATACAACATGTTATAGAAATCATGGCAGTATTTTTATGGATATCAGAACAGGGAGGTTTCAATGGTAGGGAAGTTCAATCATAGTTGTAAGTAGGAAAAGGGTGCCCTTTGAACCAATTAATGGAAGGCAATTAAGAGAAATACAACATGGACCTAATGACTTCAGCAATCTTGCACTTGAAGGTTCACGAAGGTGAAGAGTTCATTGTCGGGAAATTGTTGATGTACGAAGTCTGTATAGTTACCCTGCTATGTGAATCACTGACTGCGCGTCTGGAATTTATTTTTGGAGAAGTCAATTTGACATTGACTATGAATTTGATATACCACGAAGTGTCAAGAAAAAAAGTAACACTGTATCAACACTGTTCAAAAAGCACCCCTTGTCATTAAATATATTAGCTAAAAAATAGATACCAAAGATGATCATGCCTATAGTTGATGAAGGAAAAAATTACACTACCTTGTCACTGATGATGTTATTTTCTATGGTAATCATATCAATGGGTTCACTTATGACTTTGTAGTAGTCTGGATAAAGCTTTTTGGACGGCTTCTCCATGAACAGATCTGTCAAGTACCGACCATTTTCATCCTGAAGAAAAGAAGTAATTATCAAGAATATTTCATTTTGTATGCATCAATGGCTATTTCTTTCAACTAACTACAAAGGAACACTTCAGGGTGTAATTAATGAGGTTATATCGTCAAAATAGATATGTAACAAATACTGTATTTAAGACATCTACTGAGGGTATATCTATGTTACCACATTATGTGATCTCCTTTCTTGTCATGTCCTGCTTTCAAAATTACCAAGTACATTTTTGTATTTGGTAGACAAATGTCAGGGAATCAAAATTGAAGTCCTACAAGCTGGCTTAGTAGACCTCCGTTGGTATGAAAAGATCAATCTGAGTGATGGGAATGGCAAATTTAAAGGTCCTGACAAACATCTGGCAGACCTGCACCTTGGACCACAAGATTTGCTGAACCTTGGTGTCTCTAGGCTCTTTTGATGGTCAGTGATTCTCCTAGGAAATACCCATTGACATTTTGAAAACAAAACTCACTATCTCTTACAATTTTGTTTTTCAAATATAGTGAAATAACATAAGCACTCCATTGATACAAGGTAACATTCTCACCTGATAATCTTCAATAATTTTGTACAACAGCATCATTCTCTTTTTCAACTGACTGTCTGTGTCTGAGCTGTCCTGACGTTTTACTTTCTTCTCATCTGTTGAGGATGCAATTGGTGACATGGCTTTCTTTTTTTTCACTTTTTCTTCAACTTCTTCTTCTACGGTATTCTCCTCTTCCTTCTGTTAAAGAAATAAAATTGAAAGGTATCATATTGTGCACTCTCAAGAATACTCTGTGATCTTGACAATAATGCAGTGTCCTTGAGATGCCATGCAAGATGGTGTGGTGGTAACAGTGTTTTATCATGGGTGCACGACATAACTTGCGGCAAAATTTTACATCAAGAAGTACTAACGCAAATTACTTTGTTTTACAGTCTAGTAAAATGACAATAGCTGTGACCTTCATCATTTACATTTCAGAATAGTTGAGGCATGAAGCAAACTGATAATGTGTTATTGTGGTCCTTTCTACTGAAGTATGACTTGTCCAATACAAGAATGTTGAAGATCGAATGTTCAGCTACTCCATCAGGGTGTTTGCATGAAGGTTGGACAACACATCTGGAAAAACCAGCAAGATTCCAGGTGTCCCTGAATGTGACTACCTTGAACTAAAAAAATGACTGGAGTACCCTGGTAACATTAAATGGCTCTGTATCCATGACAAAAACACTGAATATGTTAGGTTCCTTCTTGATTAAAATCTGCACATTTACAGTTTCAATGTTGATAAGCTAGAGAGTGAACATTTTGACCTGCTATAAAGATTAGTACAGAATGTGAACCTGTAACGTTATAATCCAATAAGTTGATCAAAAATTTCACACAATGAAACTCCACCAGCGTAAACTCACCTTGACTTCAAACTTTTCTAGTTCTTTCTTCTTAGCTTGCATTAGTTTTTGTAATCTTTCTGCATCTTTATACAGTCTTGAGTTGGGCATGTTGTAATGTAGGGCATTGTTAAAGACCAAGTTCAAGTCTTCCTCAAGTTCATCCAAGGAATTATACTTGCCAGACTAAAATCAAAAGGCAAAATTTAAGTTACCACTTTTTCTCAGAACACAAAGACAACGTTAAAATACCTTTGCAAAGCCCACTTTAGCAATCACCTTCATTGCCCAATTGATATTTTTGCTTTCACTGTAACTGCTAGTATGTCAATGATTAATTGTCAATCAAAAGTTCAGATCAGATTATACCTGATAAAAATTATATACTCAGGGCACACATAAGGCTTACTTTGTTTATGGTCTGAGATAAGGATCATTTAGATGATGTGAAACTGTACTGTGTATGAAAATTTGACAAGCCCATTATTACAGGTTACTGCTAAAAGCTGCAAGGACAAAATTAAGCTTTACTAAGTAGCGTATGAAGAGTGTAAACTCTGATATTGTTGTAGGAAGAATATCTATAATGCCCATTGTACTAATGGAAGCAGGGCTTTAAAAGGCTATTTAACGTCACATTTTGCTTACCTTCAACTTGGTTCTGATCTTGCTAAGAGCCATTGGATGTTTAATTTCTTCGTAGTAATCAGGATACGCTCTGCTGTTTGGAAGTCTCATGAAAGGCTCAGCAACTAGCTGACCCATTGCATTCTTGAAACTGACAACAGCTTCAAATAACACATGGAGTGGGTCACCAACATCAGCAAGGAAGCTGTCCGTTCCAGATTCTTCACCTTCTTCATACTCAATAGTCTTGAAAGGATATGGGATATCTTCTTCTTCATCAGATGAGATCTGTAGGGCAGCTGTAATGGCTGATAATGAATTTTGTCCTGTACTCTGTCGAGCTCTGCAGAACACAAGTAAAAATTATATTAGGAATATGCTATGATGAATGACAGTCGCTGAAAACGTTGAAGAAGAATACTGTGTGTCTATTACCAGGATGCCACTAAACCATGTCTAAATGTTTATTTCACTCACTCACAAAATACCAGTTTGAACACATGTCAAAGGGCTTGATACCATAGATTTATATCACATTATAACACAAAAGAAGTCATATGCTCTGTGATGTTCACTTAGTTTTCTATATTGTGCTTATACATTAAAGTCAGGTAAAACCCTGCTTGCTACAGTTACTTATGTATATACTTGTTTTATAACATAAAGTTTGTATGTAATTTATGACAATGTTCGATGCATGTTACCAAAACAAAGATACATTCACAACTCAAGTACCCAGATGCTAAGCCTAATGCCAAATTATACAATTTGCCTTCGTGGCTTGTTGACAGGATGTTTTTACTTCTGCTATCATAAGATTGTAAATCAATGAAGATATGTCAGGTACAAGATTTAGGGATGTATGTCCTATCCAGTTAACTCCCTTTTCCAAAGATTTGCTGCTGTCATTTATCTACATAGGAACACTTTCACGCCTATTTAAATCTCCGAAAGGTACTCTCTGTACACACTGGGTGTGGACCTACGTAAGGATGTGTTGACTGAAGATGATGATGTACTTCATGTAGTGTGATATCATTTGCATATACATTCCAAATTCAGATATGTAAATCACAACACAGTGGCACAGTCCCAAATAAATTATAAAGTATACATAAATCATTTGATAGACAATGATCTCTTTTTTTGTTCCTATTTCTAGACGTTCTGCACCGATTTAGATTGGTATATTTGAATTGATCTGCACATGCTTACTTCAGCCTCTCACTGGATTTAGACGGTATCTGCCCATCTTTTGCCATACGTTCAAGCTCAGCTTTCTTTCCATTGATGATTTTCTTCAAAGTGCAGGCGTCTTTGTAAACTTGAGAGCCAGGTTCATTGAACGTCTTGGCGTTCTTTACCATCAGTAGCAAGTCTTTCTCCAGTCCATGTAGAGAAGAGTACTGTTCATTCTGAGATTTATTAATGAAATAACATTAGTTGCACTGGACAACACACATTTTATAGATTACAGCGGGAATGTAACGTAAGCAATTTGTTTTTTGATCTTCATCCACAACACTTAGAATATTGATTATTTCATACTGATAATATAACTTCAGGTTTCAAATCTAAGATACGGAAGAATTCAAGGATTAGTGGTGTAATTGAGTATCAGTAAAAATTCACAGAATATTACCCCTATCCGCACGCATGCCATCAACTCACCACTGGCTTGCAGATATTGTTGCAAAACCTTATACCAAAATACAAACATTTCAAGGCATTTCTCATTCAAGTGTATGAAATTTACATGCATATGAGTATACCTGTGAATCTACTTTTGTTGACTGATTCACTAAACAAGCAAATGATGGAATATAGGCAATACATGCACTATGATTTTTATGATAATTAGTATTTGTCTGTGTTGAAAGTTTTGTTGGTTTGTTTGAAGGTAGATTTGGGCAAGTTGCAGCATCGTTTTCTTCACCAGTGACACGTACCTTGATCTTCTTTGCAATAATTTTCATATCTATAGGGTTGTTGATGACATCATAGTACTCAGGATAAGCAGACCTTGCTGGTAGTTTTCGGAAGAGAAGACTGGTGTATCTGCCCTCATTATTTTTATGTGTCATCACCGATGTGAACAACTGTTCGTATGGATTGTCAGGATTATCCATGGCATAGTCTGATTCCTGGCCACTATCTGCTTTGTGTTCCTCAGAGTATTCAGATGCGAAGCCATTGTTGACTGAATCCTGAGATACAGAAAGATTTTTGTACTCAAACTTTACTGTCAGCTTTGAAACAACATTTGTCAAATATTTCATCACTTTATGCAAATTAGAATTCACCTTTGCATGGCGCTCTCGACTGAGAAATGCATTTATACTGAGAGCTTGATTGATTAACTTCATTCAACTCATATTGCAAATGTCGGTAGCCATGGCCTTATGTCTGTACTGGTTCTCTGTTGTTCAGGGAAGGCATACCCACATCTGACAGTGGCAGAAAGAAGCCACCCTATGACTGCAACTTCCTTTGACAACAAATAACCAGTATCTTGTGTAACCTTCCTTGAAGAACCTAACATAGCAACCCCTGTCATCCAAATTTCATCACATATTTAACTTAACTTCATCATAACAAGGAAGGGGCAACTTCTGCAGTTGAAAGGAAAAACTGATTTATTTGCCTAGAACAAGAGCATAATTTTAATCAGATGACAACCTCATAATATGATTATGGTATTTTCCACAATTTCTGTGATTTTCAAAATTGTAATGGTTTGAAGTCTTCTGAAAAATGTAGTAAACTTGTCACTGGTAACATGCTGCAACATCCTGTCTTGTAAATGTGCCAGATTTCTTTTTGCTTCTGTACTTTTAATGGTTTACTTAACTTTTGTCTGTCAGTGACGTACATGTGTAAAAGTCAAAGTAAACTTAAATCTTGGTAGGAATGTTAATGAACTAACCCAAAACTTTTACCAACCAATTTTCAGTGTAGCATGTGAAACTAGCACAAGCGTCAACATCTTAATGAGGCAATTTCGCATAATGGCTGTACATATTTGTAAAGGTGCTATGTAAGGATATCTGTTTCATTTGAGTTGAAGCAACGTGAGTATGATATTAACAGATATTGTTTAAGGTTGACTTAATTTCAAGGAAATGGGTGTTTACAACTATCCTTAGCCAATAAGATGTGGTCATACTGAGTGCATATCATACACACTGAATTCCAGAACGTCTAGAACTGGAGGATTTGCTCATGTTTAATTCCTATCATTTGTACGGAGTGCGTGACCATTATTTGAATGGAACAAATGAGTCTGTGAAATTTGAAGAGAGAAGAGAAGGGTAGGGTTTGGAAGATAGACTGACATCTATGGGGAAAAATTTGCATAGGCATGCTAAAGTATAGAAGAAGTCAACCAGTGTAGAAAAGGTACAGAGTAGACATGCAGGGATGAGGCATGGCAAACAAAAGTACGGAAATCTGCATTGCAGAAGACATGATACAACATGCAACAGCTGAAGTTGGGGAAAACGTTTTTGTCCAAGTGATAGTAGGGTTGGATCTAGAGATGGGTGACACATTGCTACAGATGAGTTGATGTACGCACATCCTTGAAGTAGAAGAGACACTGAAGCTAGATGACATTAACGACTTATCAGCTTTCAGACAGCCACTGCTTGCTACTGTAGGTTGTAGTAGTACATGCAATGGTAATTCAATACCTTGATCACAGTATGTTTCTCCTCTTTTCTGGAACTACCTTCTTGCTCTTCTGGGTGTGAGGACTTGGCTGCCCTTGGAAATCCTCTGGTGACTTCCCCAACTGTCTTCTTTTTCTGTTCACTGTTAGGTTTCTCCACTGCTGAAAGAGCACCTTCTGTATTGGCTGATTTCTTACTTTCTGTGTTGGCTTCTTCCTTGACAGTATCTTCACTGACTTCCATTGGTAGACTGGAATCATGAGAAGTACCGGACACAGTGATTGGGTCTTCTAGCATTTCCCCTGAATTAGACAGTTCTACATCTTTGAATTTCTCTCTGATATCCATCTTGATTTGAGATTTCCCACTACCTTCTGAAACCACCTCACTGACCATATCTTTGGCAGCAGTTTTCTGTGGGATTTCTTTCTGCATCATTCCCTGTCCTGTGTCCATGGATTCAGTCAGCGAAGTACCCGTATTTTTTTCTGATGCAGAATTTCCGACATCAGTTGAAGTTGCTATCACTGGCTTGGCAAGTACAGCTTCAGGCTTTGCTTCTGAAACACTTGAGATGTCTTGTACTTCTGACACGGCCTTTGCTTCATGAGCAGAGGTAGCAGAAGCAGTGGAAGTAGTAGTAGTAGTTATGGTAGCAGAACTAGAAGCAGAGGGCTGAGAGTTAAGTTGAAAAGACAATTAGCTTCAGCTCCAACACTGACATGAATGCAAACAAGAACTATTCCTCACTAAGTGACAATGCCATAAGGGAAAAGTTTGCACTAGGACACCACAAACAGAGCGCAACCTTTACCATAGCAATAAGATGACAGGGATATGAAACAATGGGATGGTTTAGCCATAAATCTATGTAGACAATGTCACGAAACACATGCTTGTATGCACAAACAACATTAACCATCAACACACACACACACATGTACACAAGCAATATATTTGTTATTGTTGTTCTTTCATGCTCGAAAATGCTTACTTACCCTTCAATCTGGTACTACTGGTACACACACTCTGTCCATGTAAAACCTCTCTATGCAGCATGTTTACCTTTGAAAATTTGATAGCACCATGTCGTGTCCTTTTGCTTACCTCATCACTACTCTCAGTTGAATGACCAGACTCTGGTGGGACTTGGTTGGAGGAGAGAGGTTTCTCCGTTTTCTCTGGTTCCTTCTTTGCCTGGGTTTCCTCATCAGATTCCCAGTCACCGGCAACACCTCCACTGAGTTCCTCATTCTCTTCCAGGATTTCATTCTTGGTCTCTACGTAGAGATCCCAAAGATCGCAGGCGTCCTGATATTCTTGAGTCTCTTTCTGCATTATGAAATGTTTTATTGTTTAAAGTTTTTACATCATGCATATTTAACTAGTGAAAACAGCAAGCTCTTGATTTGACAGATTTCCAATACAGGTTTACATAACTATCAAACGAAAAAAGTTTAAAATTTAGCAGAGATATTGTATGTCTTCTCTTTCATTATGATTTATTAAACTTGAGATATTATTTTCTGCTTTCTCTTTACTAAAACAAGCGACCTAGCGGCCGATATAGCTCCGCTGTGTTTATGTACAGAATAACTATTTTTGACACGTTGATGAAGAAGGTGGAAATCTTTGATAACTCAATGCAGTGGCCTGAAAAAAGTGGCTAAAATAAGCTGCAAAAATACAAAATTGAAGATTTCAACATACTTTGAATATATCACATCCAATCATCCCTAAGAACATGTCAACCAAAGCTATCTGATGAGTAGTTTTTGAGAATAAAATATTCTGACCAAAAATGGCAACAATTGCCCCCAAAAATAAAACTTGCAGATTTCATCATAATTTCAAAATATCACACTTAGTTCATATATAGAAACCTGTATACCAAATTTCAAAGCTGTTAGACCAGTACTTTTTGAGAAACGCATTTTTTGACCAAAAATGGGAAAAATTGCCCCAAAATTCAAAATTGCAGATGTCATCATTATTTCAATAAATCTCATTTAATTCATCTCTGGAAACCTGTATACCAAATTTCAAAGCTATCAGATAAGTAGTTTTGGAAATACACATTTTTTGACCAAAAATGGCAAAAATTGCCCAAAAAATACAAAATTACAGATTTCATCAGAAATTCAATATATATTACTAAGCTTATCTGTAGAAACCTGTAAACCAAATTTCAAAGCTATCAGACCAGTACTTTATGAGAAACACATTTTTTGACCAAAAATGGCAAAAATTGCCCCAAAATTACAAAATTGCAGATTTCATCATTATTTCCATAAATATCATTTAGTTCATCTGTAGAAACCTCTATACCAAATTTCAAAGCTATCAGATGAGTAGTTTTGGAAATACACATTTTTTGACCAAAAATGGCAAAAATTGCCCCAAAAATACAAAATTACAGATTTCATCAGAAATTCAATATATATTACTTAGTTCATCTATAGAAACCTGTATATACCAAATTTCAAAACTATCAGACCAGTACTTTTTGAGAAATACATTTTTTGACCAAAAATGGCAAAAATTGCCTTAAAAATGCAAATTTGCATATTTCTGCACAATTTGAACAAATCTGAAATAGGTCATCCCTAGGGACATATGTACCAAATATAAAAGCTATCTGACCAGTAGTTTTGAAGAAGATTTTTAAAGATTTTTTTACCAAAAATGACAAAAATTGCCTTAAAAATACAAATATGCATATTTCACTACCATTTGAACAAATCTGATTTAAGTCACCCTAAGCAAACTGCATATCAAATTTCAAAGCAATCGGACGAGCGGTTTCAGAGAAGAAGATTTTTTTACCAAAAACACCAAAAAATGCCCCAAAAATACAAATATGCAAATTTCACCATGATTTGAACAAACTGAAGTGAGGTCACCCCAAGTGAACTGCATATAAAATTTCAAAGCAATTGGACTCGTGGTTTCAGAGGAGAAGGCAATTGTTGACGGACGACGACGGACGACGACAGACGCCGGACGACGACGGATAATCAACCTATTTGATAAGCTCCGCGTCGCTGACAGCGGAGCTAATACCGGATTTTTCTGAGAGTACGCCCAGGGCCGTTAAACAGAAAATGGCTACATTGTCTGCTTCACACCTGTAGCTAAATAACGGCCCAGGGCCGTAATTCAGTAAAAATTTACCGCCAATTAACTAAAAAATACGGGATTTATTTTACAACCCGCGTCTATGTCATCAATTTTGGTGCGTCGGACCTTTTTTTTGTCCATCTTCGGTGTGCTCGTAAATATGTAAACAAACAACATGGCGGCTGATGTTTCTCCCACGATCAAAAGTCATGTAATGAAATCGATATTTTCACAGACTACGACATTACTCATCCGAACAATGTAAACACAAGAGTGTACGCCTGTATATTCCGAAGGAATTACATGAATAATTTGCGGAAACAACGAACTCGAAGCTGGTCGCGTATAACCGTTGGTTCCGTACGCATTGCAAACAGGGTCAGGCGCGACGTTTACAGTGTTCGCGCCGTCGAGATTCAGTCGATATTTGTTCCCGAAAAATAGCGTATCTTCGTCTGTGATAAATTTCTAGGACTATACTACATTTGAAATAGAGTATAACTTTGCGGAAGGTAGCCTACGTGTAGACCGAGAGCTGTCATTTGCTCCACACACGAACGAACGTGAGCGCTAACGCACACGACGGACGACTGGAAATGATTGACAACTTGTGCACGGCGTACTGATATTTATTCCTAAAGTAGTTCAAAAGTTTAAACGCGGAATCGTCATGGAAAACTTATTTTATTTTGCAAAAAATATTAGGGAATAATATCGAATTATCACATGCCTCCATGGTTTGTCGAACGCATTCAAATACGGCTAGTTTTCAATCGGATTCGAACCCACAACATACGGCATCAGTTGCCTAGCTGAGAGGCCATAGACAGAACCGCTCGGCGAAAACAAAGCGAAGAAAATCATCGATCAGATTTTGACGTGTGCACGTGTTCTGAGATTGACCTAGTTTGTAAGTGTGACAAGTTAATCAAAGTAGTCGAACGTGTGAAAATAGATACAGTGTTTCACATTCGTTGCACGCAAAGCGGTCAATAATCATAAACAATTGTGGATCATACCATTTCTACTAGGGATTACTACTACTGTTACGTTTGTGAATGCAACAAATTTACGCGAAGAAAATCATCAGATTTTTGTATCAAAGCGAAAAAAACCTGAAAAGTAATGATTTACATTAAATAAAAAATAATGAAACAGAGTTATTTTTTATGATAGTCATTTATTTATTTCATGATCCCATCGTGCAGAATGGAAAATTCCTGCTCCTGCTTCATCTGTCAATCATTGTCGGCATGTGTGTGGCAAACTCTAATGTTGACTTTGCGTTCTTCTGGATCATTCCACCTGCATTTTAGTAGCATAAATAGGGGGATACGGACATATATCGCCGAAGTAATATCTTAGAAGTGTAACTTATTTTATTTTGTACGCTATATAAAACTTTTTGACCTTTGCATAGGTAATTTTTTTCAAGGGGAGTCAAGTTGAAATGCCGTAGACAAAGGTGTGAGATGAAATTTAAAATTCTTAATAACGGCCCACCCCCCAAATAACCGCCCATGGCCGGTTTTTCAAGTGGGCGTACTCTCAGAAAAATCCGGTAATTGTGAGGTAAATATGTCTGAAACAAGTTGCTTTCTTTAGGTCTATGACAGCACTAAACTGAAACGATACTGTTCACCAGTGTGCCCTCTAACAAATAAGAGTTTTGGAAACTTTGCATCGTTATGAGACATTGTGGAAATTTCTTTGCCTCAACCCTGTATCTTTACATGTGAACCAAAAGATTTGCTTGCATCCCAGGCAACTCATTTGAATCTTTTGCTGGATATTCCATAGAGGACATTGTCAAGTAGCTTTTGCAATTTTTGAAAATGGTGACTACACTTTGTAACTCTATTTCTGCTCCTATGAGAGATGGTATATTTTGTCATTATCCCCCCTTACATAACCCTAAGGTCATACTTCAGACAAAATAAGTACAAGAAGAACTGGTTCCACAAGAAAATGGTGCAATTTAATCTCTTTTGTAAGAGGACTTACCTTGAAATATGCTTTTGTGTTATTAACCATGAGTTCTACATCATGAGTGAGCTGATCAATGGTTTCATACTCATCCATCTTCAACTTCTGTTGAACCTTCAGTAGATCAATTGGTGTTGTCACCACATCATAGTAGTCAGGCAAAGATCTACAAAATGAATTGATTCTCCTAAGTTAATACTTTGCCAGACATGTGATTTTTATGAAACTTTTACATATTTTGCTTGGCACATTAAAAAGTTTCTTGTTTGCAATCATGTTCACAATTTTAACAATGCTAAAGGAATGGGAATTCAAAATTATAATTGAGTCAGTTTCCTTTACTTATATGTCACCCTTTCTGTTCATCTTTCAATCACTTGTAATAACTGACGATAGACACTTTATCAAGGTAGTAAGCCTGTACCAAACATCATTGATGTATGTTTCACTCTAACATCCTGTTAGAAGCTTTTTAGCTATTTCCCAAACAATTCTATCCACAACTCAATAATCATAATAGTTTAACTACAAATAAGTCATGAAATGGGTAGACACGATCATTACTTGATATCTTTAATGTAATGTGAACAAATACAGCAGGTGAAGCTCGGAATGTTAAGTATGTACATACCTTCGCTTTGGAACTCTGACGAAGGATTCGCACAGCAGTCTCCCATCATCATCCTTGTAATTTCTGATAGTGTCATACAATTCTTGACAGATGTCAGCCTAAATAAACAGATTTAAAAAGCATATTTACATTGTTCAGATCAGATGCCATTTCAATCACATTACCGGTATCAATCAAAGTATACTACAGGCATGTGGGGTAACAACAAAAGCCTCATGCTACCTGTACTAAAAAGACTTTCTCAGAGAAGCGAAGGTTTACCTGAGCTACAGACTGTTAAAGGTTGGGCTGAGTGTAAGATGCGCCTTTCGGACAGATACATTTGGACTCTCAAGCTTTTACGATTCTTTTCTAATCTACACCTTTTTAGAGTTCAGTAAAATTTTTGCTATCTTAGTTTTTTGAAAATAGAAAATGTTATTTTTCCTCATTGAGTTAACACAGGGATTTAAAATATTGGTAAAATGTTAGGCAATTTTGTTTTGCCAGTACTCTATTTTGTACAGTGACCCTTGAGTTTTATTCTTGATTGGTTGGACAATGGTTTTAAACAGTTTGAGTAAAATTTAAAGTCTTTCTGTTTTGAGGCACACACCACCTTAAAACAGTCTATTAAGCCTTCTTTGCCACATAATCAACATGTATACATTATGCACTTAACAGAATATTATGTATAAAAGTAACTGAATGAATGAATAAACAATGCAAGAAAAATTTGACTGAATTTTCAGTTGTATTGCTAATACTACTCTTTGAAAGGTAATGATACATATACCTTCAACTTTGGAAAGCAGCTTATGTTACTGAATGAACATTATTTTCATCTGTGAGCGAAAGATCACATGGGTGGATTCTTTTCGCTTAAAGATCTTGTTTTGCCATGAAAAGAAAGAACCATACACTATACAGATGATAAAGTTTCAAGCTACCTGATCTACAGTTTGAGTAACAGATCTTTTCCTTTTCTTTGCCGCCGCTACAGCAGCTGAAGAGGAGGCTGCAGACTCATCGTCACGAAAATCTGACGTCACAGATCTCCGTCTTTTGGACATGACTTTCTTTTGCCCTATTACAGAAAGGAAAGACATTATGTAGAATATCAAAACTAAAGCACATAACAATTTCTCCTCTGCCAACCACAGTGCATACAGAAAAATATCAAAACATTATAGCAGAAAAATATTTTCTATTTTTTATTGGTATTAGAATCCTCATATGCATACGTCTTAGTGTGCTACACCTTCTGAAAATAACCACCTTCATGTTTCTTTTTCCAATAATTGTTGATAGATATTGATATTAGTTACCTCACTTGACAAATTATTAGTGCGATGATGGAGGAATAGACTTTATGACAAAATATCCAAGTACTTTTGGTATGCAAGTTTCCAAATACACGAGAAGCAACAACTGACTTCCCCTCACTTACTTCACATTAGAAAATGTTAATAGTGTCCAGTTACATTGCATTCTTTGAATGTTCAAACTATACACATGCTCAATAAACATCTCGGAAATTTTGTTATCGATTTCTTTTGTAGAAGTGTGAGAATGTGTAAAGATTCACACACAGTACTTTGTATTTTTAAATCTATCCATTTATGTATGGCATCACAAAAACTTTCAATACATCACTTACATGTATACACTTTCACTGTACTGTACTACTGTCTGAAATGTACCATACCATACTCTCCGTCAGTGTGTGTAGAGTAATAACAGATGGATTGATTGATATAAAAGATTTTTAGTTGGGGAAATTGTCTGCTTTTCAGCAATGCATGTAGCCAGTTCCCTATTATGCATTTTTATCACAGCAAATTTCCTATAAGTATTATGCATTTGTATCACAAGGATCAGTTGATTTCTCAGTTCAACGTGAAAATCTTCGCGAGAAGACAGTACGATGGCACTTATAAACATGTTATTCGGAGATTTGAAGTGATACGATAAAATCTGTTGGAATCGAAAATCGGTATAATTATTGGGCATGTACATACATCGCCCATTTGGTTGTGTGTTAGCTCAACGAATTTCGACATAAAATACACAACAATATTGCACGGCAAGCGAGAGTCATGGTTCCCGAAATAATAAATTGTTTTGTAAACAGTATGACACGTGCGCGCATCCACAGTGTATGTATGTATTTGGGTACCTTGCTCACTGTATCACTGAACTCCGTAAAAAATTGTAAGTTGTGAACAAAAGGCTTCCCGCACACGAACGATAACAAAGCATACCGCCTTGAAATTTTTATATCGTGCCGAACATTCTACTTTTGAGGCCTTGAATTTTTTCAAGGGCAATGTGTGCAATCAACTAGCTTATACTTTAAACTGCAAACCAACCTTCTCTCCGACGGTTAAAAATATTTTCCTTCGCTTACTCTTGTTCTTGTTAAGCGAGCTAGTCATCAAACTTTGCGCCGGATTTCCAACGCCGCCATTCTAAGTAAACCACGCCAAAGTATCGTTGTGTACACTGCGAGAATAATGCGAGATTACACATCCTCGTTCGAAAACTATTACAAAAAAATTTCCTTTCAAGGTATAAAATCAAATGTGTAGATAAAATTTTGAATTAAACATAACATCTTCTATATAATTTGCTGTAAAATATCTGATAAATAGACCTTTACCAGTTAGCACTATATTTTTTGTTGAACAAGGATGACCTTTGACCACAGCCTGTGACCCACGTGTAACTGGTTAGAAGACACGCAAAAATGGTTCGGAAAGGTCGACCCCGTAAGGAAACCCATTTAAAAACTCTTAATCTGATCTGATGATTAGTTTGAAACATCAAGTAACTTAATTTTGAATTACTTGAGTCTTATAGCCTCTTGATAATTTCTTTTCAGGCAAGATGAAAAGCAAGCGTATGTCTTGTAGGAAGAAGTACAAGATTGAGAGAAAGGTAGGAACTGTGATCATATATGATATGGCGTTTGCGTTTGTGGACACTTCAAGCATGGAGCTACGAAAATATTTTTGGTTGCTCCATGTTTCAAGTCACGACAAGTCAATGTATTTCAATCGTGTCCCGTGAAATGAAGAATCAAGTGATGTTACTCCTGTCGACGTACAACCTTCCTACCTAGCCACTATTAAAGCCAGTCATGTTGTCATGTCCGTTGAACCAAATAAATGGAATGATGGGTTAGTAGGCGAAATAATTGTAAACACGGATGTCAGAGTAGATATTCGCCATGACATTGGGGAGGGCTTCGGGGGAGTGATTTAGTTGAGGAGGTGATAATGACAGAGGTGTTGATGTATTTTGTTATCATTGAAACTACACCAGTTTTCGTTTGAGTGTAACATTGCAGGTAACATTTGGAGAAGATAGGAACAGTGTCGTTTGGTGTACATTCCATCTTGATTACATGTAGAGTAGATACATTTTTCAGATAAATCTAATAAAATACTTGACTTCTTAAGGAATAAATTTTGTGTTTACAGCTCTTCCTATAATATTAGTTTAGTATACCAGTAATTCTTCTCTTTCACAATAAGATCAATGTAAAGGTTAAAAATTTGTAGTCATCCAAAGACTTAAAGGCAAGAAAGCATATTTCGCTGCATGGCTTGAATATTTTAGGAGTGTATGTCATACGAAAAAAAATTTATTTACTCAAGGGTCAGGTAAATGCATTTGTCTTTGCTATATATTATTTTTACTTCTGCAAAGCAATACAGTATCAGCAGCTAGTATAGCAAACATTTTGTTGACAAATTTAAACACCTACCTATTCAAAAACAAGATTTCAAATAATGCAAGTCTGATACAAATAAATAAAAGGTTATGTTTAAGTGCGTTTCTCAGGTAAAATATCACAATTATTTGGTCATATTCAACCAATGACTGGTGGTTGTATATCATCAAAGGAAACTAACTCTGAATTTGTTCATTAAGAGTAAGAAGTTCAAGGCAAAGATGACCAAACTCATTGATTTCCTGTTTCCATAGTGGGAAAAATTAAATTACTGTCTATACCATCTCTGTACTCAGTAATTTGTACCTACCTTGTTCACACACCTGGCTTTGCTTCACTACATTGATAGGTGAAAGAGCATCACAGAAAAGCTAGGAAAGATGCCAAGAAAAAACAAAATCGACCAAAGATGAAAAAAGATCCAGGTGTACCAAACATGGCACCTTTTAAAGAAAAAGTTCTACGAGAAGCTGAAGAAAGAAGACTCAAGGTATGTTTATATGAAGACTATCAGAAATAATGCTATGATCTGAAGCTTTCTGCACACAGAATTCCATTGTTAGCGTAAAAGTTAAAAAAGATTTGTGATTTATATATTCTTAACTTGTGGACATCCTCACACTATATGTTACATGCTTGTGAAAACAGGCTTTACACCTGTCTAACCAAACAATCAAAAGTTGGTCAACAAAATTTGGAAAGAGTCACAGTTCTGAAAAATATAAAGCTATATGCAATTATGCATTTTGTGTATGTACAGATATTTGTGCAAATTGATAATCAGACTTTTTGCATCACAGGCTCAAGAATGAAAGACTTGGTACACGTACTTTGGTATCAGTGTCATGATACTAGCTGAAAATATTAACATATCAAGAGATCAGACCATCAACTGCAGCAATACAGACAAACATAAAACAGAAAATTTATGCAAATTTCTTAAAGGAATAGCCTGTGATACAATATTTGTGGTAAACATACAATGTTGGTCAGCACTACTTGAGAGTGTTCTAAACTGACTGCTTTTAACAGGAGATATCCAGGAAAGTCTGGACAGTGTGAAGGGATTGAATCATCATATTCCTTTTTTTTCTGCAGGCAGAAGAGGAAAGACAAAGACAGAAACAACAGAGACAAAAGCTAAAGGCAAAGAAGAGAAATTTGGAAACTTTAGCAAAAGATGCTCAGAAGAAGCAGAAAGAATTTGAAAGAAAGGTCAGTAAATATTGAGATGATCAGTGTCATTTTATTGTCTGTATACGGCCCAAGGGCCACGTACATTTTACTGTGAACCCTTCATTATCAATGTTTATTCGACCAAATATAGTCTATTTGACCTACGCCAGGAGGAAATAGATTTTGAAGAGTTGTGTATCCTTTTGATTTTCACATGACTCAAGGAAAATTGTGTTACCCCTGTAGCTACCAGCAAACCTGTAGCATAGTTCTGTGTTCTCTGTGGAAAGATATGGATTGTGTGCAGAAAAGAATACATCATTGTACAATGGACACAAATATGAGAATCTTGTCAGCCAGATTGACATTTTCAACAAGTGTGTATTTAGACTGAACATGGATCACCTCATCTCCCTACAGAATGCATTTATGCAAGAGATTTCAGCAAAGTATGATGCAGGCAGTGGAGTGGAAAACTCTCGCAAAGCCTATTACAAAGAGTTCAGGAAAGTTGTAGAAGCAGCTGATGTGGTTTTGGAAGTACTGGATGCCAGAGATCCACTTGGTTGTAGATGTCCTCAAGTTGAACAAGCCATCATTGCATCAGGAACCAATAAGAAAGTTGTATTGGTTTTGAATAAAATTGGTGAGCCTTATCAAAGCATATGCATTATTTCAAAGGAAATTCAACAGTATTTTGATATCTCAGCTTACACTCCACTATGTAAGCAAGTACATCTGGAGCATGTGAATGTTTGAGGAATTGTTTTCAAATGGATATACAAAACTGATGAATAATGATCAAGGCCAAAAAAACATTCAAATCAATTGTTCTTTTTATAAAATAACAGGCATTTGGTCTTGTATCTTGTGTTCATATATTAAACCATAATAGTATTGACACCATACAGACGTTTTCTGGTAGAGATCTTTATTTGGATAGAAATTTCATCAGTAAATAATACCACAAAGGTAGTGATCATAGGTGTATTATCTTATGTTTTAATTCCAATAGTTTTTTTTCAAAAATCACTGTGATCATACTGTCCAATAAATGCTGAATGAGTTGTTTGATATTTTCTTCAACACCCCAGACCTTATACCAAGGGATGTGACAGAGAAATGGCTGAAACATCTCAGAAATGAATTTCCAACAATAGCTTTCAAAGCTTCAACACAGACACAAAAACAAAACTTGGTAGGTTGGTTTATTGTACTCAATAATTTAATATTTTCAGTGCAACATCGTTCCTATGTCTGGGCACCTGACTGAGATTCTTGGCTGTCTTTCATACAATCTAATTAATGTGTAAGGTTTTGATAAGTAACTCACCCAAATTGATTTGAAATATTTCTCAATTTGTGACAGATGAAAATAAAAATTACATTTGTAGTGATTATCATATTTTTCACTGTTAATCTCTGTAATGTTCACATGTTCACAAAGTGGGTCTAGGGTGTTAGGAACAATTTTCAGAATTTACAGTTTCCCAGAACTAATCATCTCATTAATGAACTTGACTACACATCAATTCCTAAACTGAAATACACAAGGGGTATATGAATAAGATGCAGTGCACTCAATTAATTTTTCTTTACTTACAGTCAAGGAGTAAAGTTCAGCTGAATCTAGCCAAACAGGATCTTGTGGAATCCAGCGTATGTTTAGGGGCCGACTCTTTGTTGAAGTTATTATCCAATTACTGTCGAAGTGCTGATATCAAAACCTCAATTACTGTTGGAGTAGTGGGTAAGTTTGATATCAAAACATCAATTAATGTTGGAGTAGTGGGTAAGTTTGATATCAAAACATCAATTACTGTTGGAGTAGTGGGTAAGTTTGATATCAAAACATCACTTACTGTTGGAGTAGTGGGTGAGTTTGATGTCAAAACATCACTTACTGTTGGAGTAGTGGGTGAGTTTGATGTCAAAACATCAATTACTGTTGGAGTAGTGGGTAAGTTTGATACATCTACTGATTGTAGAGTTCTCACTGTTTATCATCAGCATTGCTTCTGATATAATAGATGTACAAGATGAATATTTATACGTTAACATCAAAATATACAAGAGATGTTCATCAACGGCATATGCAAAGTTGTCTTGTTTTTGTTCATTGCAAAGAAGCAGGACTTGAAGTACGTGATTGAATTTGTGTAAAGATTATTGAAATTTCATGCAATGTTTATGTCTATTTTTGTTGCTTTTCATTTTAGGTTTTCCTAATGTTGGTAAAAGTAGTCTTATAAACAGTTTGAAAAGAGCCAAGACGTGTGTTGTTGGAGGGACACCAGGTGTAACAAAGTAAGTAGTGACCATTGGATGTTGCTATAACTGGACTGTTACATGTTTCCTTTGGTTTTTTTATTCAAAGCAGTCATTCTAAACAGTCATCAAGATTAATAATGGTGTTTTAGACATCCATACTCATCCAAACAGTGTTATTTTTCTCGTAGCAGTGTATCTCAGTATACAGATTAGCTACTGTCCAGAGTGTGTATAAGAAGTTTTAACACAAGCCTTTCCTACCATTGATTTATTTATGCATATTTTGTTTCTAATACACTTCATTTTGAATTACTTATTTTGTTCCCAAATACAGGACCATGCAAGAAGTTCAGCTTGATAAACACATCAAACTCTTAGACTGTCCTGGTATTGTCATGGCAACATCTACATCAGAAGTCTCCATGGTGTTGAGGAATTGTGTCAAGGTGAGTAATGGTTTTTTAATGCAGCACAGATGAAATATACTGATAGACAAAGGATTTTGGGTAAACTCCAGGATTTTTCTTTGGTATTTATTGCTGTTCAGAGCCATTCGCTTGTTTGATGAGATTATTGAATGTTCCTTTGAATATCAGTCTGAACACCAACACTAAATGTCTACTTTCTGTGATATCAAAATAGCTTTTTCCACAGCTAATGGTTGAAACAGTTCCAACATTTCATGCTTTTGAAGGAAATTTGACTCTTTGTGACCTTGTAAGACCATTATCAATGGAAATAACTGGGTATGCCACTTTTTAATCTTTATACCCTGTGAATTTCAATTTTGAATACACTTCCTTCTATTATGTTTTCCTTTCTTACAAAGATTGAAACTTTAGAAGATCCTGTCACACCAGTGGAAGCCATTGTGAAAAGATGTAACAAGCAACAGGTTAGAACCCATATTTCTGTCTGTCTGTGTGTAGATAAAATTATATATTCACCCATGAATAAAATTTCTGAACTGTCAATCATATATCACAAAATAAATTATCTTATTGTTTAATATAATACTACAGTCTTTTTCATGTCAAAGAGACTTATGATAAAATCTTTATTTTTTTCTGTAGCTATGTCTTTATTATTCAATCCCAAATTTTGAGACTGTGAATGAATTTTTGGCACATTTGGGCAAAAAGCAAGGCAAGCTGAAGAAAGGTGGTATTCCCAATGTAAACAAAGCAGCCAAGACAGTTTTGAAAGACTGGAACAGGTAGGATATATCTTAGCTATACTCGTACACCTGATGGGAAGTGCAACATACTTTGTCTCATACATAGCTCTACCACATCTATATACAGTGTGCCCTCTAAGCCTATTTGCCGCACCATGACTCCTCAATGTTCTCTCTGACGCAAGAAAATTTTCAGTTAAATGGAAAATTATACATTGTGACACGAGAAAATTTCACAAATTTTTCAATTGGCTCAAAAGTTTCCTGAAATCTCTTTTGTTAAAGGGCACACTGTCTATATACTATGTCTGATGAAGTCAAGAATGATATCTTTAGACTATCTACAGAGCACATACACTGAGAAGAGAAAGAGCTGGATTTCAGTGATCAGTGGTTTTGATAATTGCTATTAAGTCTTTTCCATTATTGGTAGCATTACTTCTTAAAACTGTGAAATTGAAGACTTGAATATTTACAGTGAATGATGAGCTCCATGGAACATCTTATTCAGTACATTATTGATAAGTCATCATGAAGTCAGACAAACATGGAATTGCAAATATCCATTCATATTACATTCACTGATAACACCAATCTCTTCCATGTCCATTTACCAGTGGCAAGATTACATACTACACCCACCCACCAGAGCAGCATACCTTACCAACCCACATCAGTGCTGATGTTGTTGGTGAACTGAGCAAAGCCTTTGATATATCTGCCCTGGAAACAGATGAAAAGGAGATGCTGGAAGGTAATATTTGTTCAGAGTCAAGATTTTCATTACTGTTTGTGAGAGTTTGCCTGTGTACACACCACAGGTCTAACTCCTTCAAAGAACAGTGGTAAAGTGAAATTTATGATTGTACGACAATTCACTTCATCAGCATAAAAGTTCTTTGATGGAATTGGAAAACAAGATATTACGAATGAAGATTGGGAAGTGATAATGAGGGTATTTTCACTGTTAATCATGTTTTGCAAATATGCACAATTTAATCACAAACCATAGTCAGCTCTTTTTAAATGATACAGTGTCAACCCTAACTGATTACAATGATGCAAGTACCAACAGCCTGTATTTCACCAAGAGGGATTTATGTACTTGTAGGTCTTTCAAGCACAAAGGCTAGCAATGCAATCCTATTTGAATCAGCTGGGCCAACTGAGGGCTCTGTACAGGATGTTGAATTTGATAGTGCTGATGATGGAGAGGAAGAAGAAGAATCTGAAGAAGACATGGATGAAGATGATGATGACGATGAAGAAGTGGAAAATAAAACTAAAGATGTATGTAAAATCCCTAATCACAACATCTCAGACTCTGAATTTTGTTTTATCAGTTCCGTGTACAGACTGCAAAAGATTGTCAATATTTTGTATACTGTGTGGGAAGACCATGATATTTGCATTTAATTATTATGATCAAACGGCGAACAATTTTTTTAATGAGAATACGAGTTGAACATAACCAGTTCTCAAAGCAGTTTGATATTGAGAACATTTTTCCATATTCACAAATCATCTCTGCTATGATAGATTAATATAAAAGCCTCTTTAGTAATGTTGTTTTTATCTCTGAAGTAGTACTGACATAGTTGCCAGGACGATGTGGAAATTTTGAGCTTATATGATGTCATTTCCATAAACACCTTACTTCCGTCACGCACTTCCATCAAATTCCTGAAATTACATGGATGGGATGTGTGTTATTGTGTTTTGTGTACCAAAAGATTAGCCACATCGGAGACGCAGATTATAGAGACACAGCTGTAATCTGCGTGTCAGTGCACAGTTTGTACTCTACTCCAGAGCAAATTGTTCAATTTAATAGCTTATATATTCATACTATCAGGTTTACTTGCACCATCCTTTCATACACTGTACACTGACAACACCAACTTCAACTGCCTACAAAGCTCATATCGGTATGTACAGTGACCCCCTCCCAACAATTTAAGGGTAATATCACCATCATTTACACCTCCAGTGTTGCTACCAAGAATTTTAGATCAGGGGACACTGTGTCCCACTACCATTTATTTTTGGGGACATTTTGTACATTTTGGGGACAACAAGCAGTTGTCAATCAAATTTTGCATTATTTGGTAACACATTAGTGTTACTGAACAAAATTCAAGCTACTGGGACCTCATCGCTATGCTTGAATTTCAGGCAATTGAAGCAGTATACCATATCTGCCGCAAATCAGAGCTCAGACGGACTACAGTCAAGGAAATTATGATATCAAGTGCAGCGTTTTAATTACTTTTAATCATAGAGCTAGCTCCGAAAGTACTTTGTGTAAGCCTCACAATAATTATGCAAAACAAAGATCATCGTCAGTAACAAATATTACTTGTAGACTACACCCATCACAGTCGACTCACGAGTGCACCCGAGGTGACTGGCAGTACGCAAGAGTGCGGGACAACAGGTTCCATTTGGGGACATTGTCGCAAGGGCGCGTCCTGGCGGCAACACTGCACCTCTGTGCTTCACCATTTGTCAGCTGAGGAGATACAGTGTCATTTACACAATGTTTAGCTCATATTTGGTTTTGTATATAAATACCAAAAAGAGCTTATATGATGATGAGTCGGTGGCATCTGTATGTCTGTATATTTGTGGGTATGTATTTGCGGATGTATGTCCGTCACACACAAAGGCTCCCATACCGCCAGAGCTACCATCTCAGTATTTGGTGTACAGGTAGATGCAGGGGTTGAGATGTGAATTTGTTCAAATGAACACATCAGTGTCAAAAATGTGCAAATGAGGTAAGAAAAAGTGAAATCCTGCAAATGTGGAGGAGTGATGGCATGCCAGTGAGAAACAGGCCAACTCCACTGATCTTGAGTCATTTCCTGTCATTGTTTATGAACTGTTACATATTAACAAACCTACTGAAACCATAGACAGTAGAGGGGGGAGACCGTCTATACTCAAACTAAGAGGGGCTTGTTTCTGCTATGCATGTTGCTAAAGTTGACCTCCAGTACCTAAAGTTTCAGACCTTAATTACTTTTGTCATTCTTGTTTTTCTGGTTTAAATATTTCTTGTTTTTTTTCTGGTTGTACTATGCAGAAATCATTGTCATAACATCAACGTAGAATTTTCCTTCACTGAACATATAGAAACATTAACATTTATTGTTGATCATTGGTAACCCATACTGGTATATACCAATTCTGATCAAATTTGAGCGACACCGTATAATTAAGGTATTTTTTTTAAATGGGCATGTCCAAACATAATTTCAATACTTAGAAAGCAGTGGCCTCATTTATTTGTCTTTTTTGAGCATAACACATGGCAAACCTTTTTCCCAACAGCTTGGCAGTGTGGGTACTGTCACCATACAGTTCCAAGGTAAACCTGCCACAAATAAAACTAAGCTGCTCAAGGAATTGAAAGAGTCTAAACAATCTAATCGCCAAGCCATGCTGGAAGGAAATTTACAACTTGGAAAGGAATTGAAGAAAAGCGTAAAAAAGATGAAGAAACAGAGAAGGCGGTCAGGTCAGTTGATATTGTCCACGTGTTAATTTATTGACAATCTTTTTTGCAAGAATAAATTTTCACTTGCCATCAGTCTACAAAGGCTTATGCTGGACACATAGAAAAAAGATTTTTCAGTAAAGGTGGCAAGTGAAATTTATGTTTTACCAATTTGAACTATAAACACAACTTAGCACAGTAATGTTATGACTCACACTAAATGTCTACTGAATGTAAGTGCTTATCATGGGGAAAAGACCTAGTACATTTTTAAAACAACAACAACATGATCAATGAAAGCTCCAGTTTTGGTAGACCTATGACAAAAGATCAAAGTTGTGAATGAGGAGTAGGTGCATCTGAATTGTGCAGGAAATTAACAACATGACGTACTGTTTCTTTGTCTCTTTTCACAGACAAGTTAGCAACCAAGTTATCAGACGACTTGACAGCTGCCATGAATTTCTCACTATCTGGAGATGGTGCTGATGATGATTACAACTTTGGTACAGACTACAAATAGACCCAGTCTAGGGAGTGCAAACTCTATCAATTTTATGGAAAATTTTGATTTTTACAAGTCTCACACTAAGTTAATAAAACATAACTGACACTCATTGTTCTGATGTATCAAGTTTTGTTACCACATGTTCAGAAGTATTGAACGTTCTGAAGATTGCTGATAACCCAGCAGATATACTTGCAGTGCTTTTGCAAGGGTTGAAAGATGTGGTTTTAGAACCCCAAATAACATTACAATTGTACCTTTGCATGATTTCTTTGGTGTACCACATGGAACTCTGATAATTTACAAACTTCCAGCCTTCCACTAAAGTAGTTACATCAAGTTAAATCTACACACACCCAAGAAATAAATGGCAGGTAATCATGTACAGGTAATCATGTACAGACACACTACCAAAAGGAGCAGATGTGAAGTGTATTTGTAGCACCTGTACATTAGGCAGTTGGACTTGTCAAATGTGTTATCCACTTTCTCTCTGGTGGAAAGTAGTGCAGCATTATCTGTCACCAACAAGAATCTCCAGTTTTAATTTTTCAGGAAGATTTATCCCCCAAAGTGTTTGCACATATTTTGATTATCACCTACATTTATGGTCAAGAGCAGTCTTCCTCGTACGTAATCAGAATTTTGTTGAGCATGTTTTCTTCCAGTGACATTTCTGTAAGTCTGACAAATTAAAGTTGGAAACATCTTACAGTATAAGGTTGGCTGCAGTTTTGATATATCAAAAATAATCATCAGCAGCCAGACTACTGATGAGCATTGAACCAATGACCCATCATGAAAAGCACATGAAACTTGAGTGAGAGAGTTTGAATGGCAAGTTCATCAGGCATTAGACTCGACTGTATTTGACCTTGTACTTGTGAACTGTAACCCCCACCAGCCCCTACCCCCTGCCTATTGAGTGAAAATGGACTGGCATATCACTTGACTACCACAAAGAGGGAGCTTTAGCATACTCATCTAAATTCCTCATAAGATGCAAATTGAATAGATGCACAAAATATTGATTGAGAGACGTATTTTTTAAAATTCTTTATTCACGAAAATTGAAAGTTCAATTTAAAAAACATATGACCCCTTCATAGTTTGTGCCATTCCATTTCGTCTAAATATGCAACCCATAAAATGATACCTCAATGTTTTAATTGTTGACATAATTTTAATTCAGTGTATGTCAAGAACAGTCGTCCCAGTTGATAGTCTGATGATTCAGTTTTCCAGAGTGTCTCCTTGGATTATACTTGATGCCATAGTTATCACTGAGATAGTCCAAAATGGCCGGCACACTAGTCAAGGTGTTGAAAATTCTCTTATCAGCCTTGCAGGTGACATGGTCCATCATTTGTATAAGGTGATGGTGAAAACATTGGAAGGGTGTTCCTGTTTCCAGCGCTATATCCACCTGTAAAATGGAATCAATATAGAAAAGTGCTGAAGATGGATTTTATGGCTGTTTCAGTTTGGGATCACGTATTATTCTTTGGCAAACTCACTCTGAAAAGCTCCTTCTATTCTTAAGAGTTGAATGTTACATATTGCGCGCACTGCTACAGGGCTTACTCAGGGAAATTCAAAGAAATTTCTAATTTGACAAACACTGTTTAGAAGTTTTTAAAATTTGATGGCACAATAGTACTGAAGATCACAAATTTCACCTTGTTTGTTGTGAGAAAAAAGTTTTGCATCTTTTTTTTTGAGTGATTGTACAACAAATGAATGAGATGACAACTGTAGCAATTTTCTGCAGGACAATGTCACAGCTACACTGGTCAGTAACATGTGTTGATAAAAGTGTTAAGTCCATACCCAGTCTTGTATACATTTTACAGGTGTATGTTCATACCCAGCATACATTGCAGGATTTTGCAGAATCCCCCTGGCTGCCATTACTCCTGAAAAAGAAAATTTCCAAACTTGTTTACAATATACTTTTCCATCAAATGACTGTATCATTAATGAGAGACCAAAATTTGCACTGTAGAAAGTTAAAAAAAAATGACAGAAACTCAAGCTGGTTTATAACGCTGCCAAGCCAATCAGCATCAAACGGACGACAATTCTTTGAATGACTGATAATCTTACATGTAACAGACAGTTTGTTGAGTACTATAGAGCTGTTTTGACACCGGTAGCACCCATTACCATGGAAATCTTTGCCTTTACATTGAACAGATCAATGTTCATAGACTATGAACTTAGCATAAAACAAATGTTATGAAGCAGGCTCCTAGATTAAAGTTCACAACAGCTTACCATTGACCCCTGTGTGCTCTTTCACCCTCTGAACATCCTCCAATGATCTGATGTCGCCATTGGCAACAACAGGAATAGATACACTGTCTTTGACAACTTTGATGTCATCATAATTGACTGGTTCTGTGCGTTGTTCACTGGTTCTACCATGGACTGTAATCCAGGAGACACCAGCTCGTTCTGCTTGCTGGCAGAAATCAACAGTATCCCTGTCAAAAGTAAGATGTCATCATGTGATGTCCAATCAACAGAATTTTGGGCAATATTTATGAAATATTGATCAAGCATTGATGTGCAGGGTCAAACTGGAGGAGCTGGTTATAGTTCAGAGTGCACGGCTTAAAGCAGTTATGTTCATCAATACAAAGCAAGCCTTTCAAGTGTTTCATATACAAAGCAAGCCTTTCAAGTTTTTCATGTTACCTCTCTTTTGTAAACAGTAATTTTAGCAATTACATGTAATGAGATCTGTAAACAACAAACATACTAAGACGATGACATTGTTTCTTTACTTTTGCGATGAAGGGAAGTGAAGTCTTGTATGACAAGTCATCGTTGATGACACAGTCCCCACTTGTTAATGGCTACTTTGATTACAGGTCCTCAGAGAGGATAGAGTCCTCTTCATTAGGTCTGTGATAAAAACACTTGAATGAATTCGCTTGATACATGTCTGAGTTGTAGCTCAGGACATGAAAAAATCGTAATGGCCAAACGGTTGGCCATATTGGATCGTATCACAAAACAAATAAATGTGCATATGTATGACATAGGTCAATGTCCTTGTAGCAAATTTGATTAAAATTGGTTGAGATATGCCTGAGTTATGGCTTGTACATGAAAAAATCATAACAAAATGGCCGCACAGCAGCCATATTGGATCGTATCACAAAACAAATTAATGTGCATATGTATGACATTGGTCAATCTCCTTGTACCAACTTTGAATAAATTCGCTTGATACATGTCTGAGTTATGGTTCTGGACATGAAAAAATGTAATAAAATGGCCACACAGCGGCCATATTGGATCGTATCACAAAACAAATCATGTGCATGTGCATGACATAGGTCAATGTCCTTGTACCAAGTTTGAATAAAATTCGGTTGAGTTACGCCTGAGTTATGGCTCTGTACATGAAAAATTCGTAACAAAATGGCCGCACAGCGGCCATATTGGATTGTATCACAAAACAAATTGATGTGCATAGACAAATTGATGTGCATAGCTATGACATTGGTCAATGTCCTTGTACCAACTTTGAATAAAATCTGTTGAAACATGCCTGAGTAATGGCTCTGTACATGAAAAAATCGTAAGAAAATGGCCGCACGGCGGCCATATTGGATCGTATCACAAAAAAATTGATGTGCATATCTATGACATTGGTCAATGTCCTTGTACCAACTTTGAATAAAATCAGTTGAAACATGCCTGAGTTATGGCTCTGTACATGAAAAAATCGTAATAAAATGGCCGCCTGGCAGCCATATTGAATTGTATCACAAAACAAATCGACGTGCATCTGTATGACATATGAAGTAATCCTTGTACCAAGTTTGAATGAAATCGCTCCAGGCATCTCTGAGATATCTGCGTGAACGGACGGACGCACGCACGCACGCACGCACGCACACACGCACGGACATGACCAAACCTATAAGTCCCCCCGGACGGTGTCCGTGGGGACTTATAAAGACAGGGAAAACAATCTACTTGCTTTCTTACCTGAGATTAAACCGGAGTCGTATTTTTATTGATACTGAGAAGTTTTCATCCTGAACTCTACTCCTGGTTTGTGTAACCATATCTTTGACCAACTCTGGATATTTCAGTAAATGTGCTCCATAACCTTCAGCCATTGCCCATCTAATCATGAGGACACATTACACATTTTGTCAATCATATTTCTTATGAAAACAAAAATATTTTTTAAATTTCCATATTATTGACCAACTTTTTATTGAGTATAAGCTAAAGAGTGAAACAAGGATCTAAACCAAATTCATGTGACATACCTCTGTGGACATCCACAATTCAAGTCAACTCCATCTGCATATCTGTAGGATGGAAAGTATTTGGAAAAGACTCACAGTAAAGCTCAGTGTAAACTTTATAAGCACTTGCAATATACACTATTATCTTTTTACTTCAAAAGTTCATGGAATTGGAAAAACTGCTCTGTTGCATATAATCATAAGTAAACTGACAGGTTATCTGGCAGATGTACAAAAACTACTGACAGGCAAAATCAAAATTTTGACTGCCACCCCATTGAAAGAATATGTATAAGCAGGACCCTTATATAATATAATATAATATAATATATATATATATATATATATATAATATATATATATATATATATAATATATATATATATATATATATATATATATATATATATATATATATATATATATATATATATATATATATACATATATATGGTATCGTATATACCACTAAGACTTGCATAAATGAACAAGCTGTTCATCCACACTTTGCAAATTTAGATTGCTTATATTTACATATAAGTACATGATTTTAACACAGTGCTGATTTGTTGATCTTTTTGAATGAATTCATACTTGCTGTCACTGAAAAGTTTTTAGTCATATAACATGAATGTTGTGGGAAAATATCGTTCCTGACCACTTACGGAGCAATGATCTCTGCTGCATCGGCCAGATCTTTGGCATTGTTGGCTGCAAACTGCACAATTAATGGTCTGTCTCCTGTGAAATTCATTGTGACATTTACACAAGAGAAAAGTGAAGAATGAATGATTTGACATTGTAATGTCATCACTTTAAGTTCCATCTTTAGTGTAAACAGATGAATGAATACAAATGTACGTATCCACTGTCCTGGGATACTCTCTGAAATTGCAGCACAAACTCACAAATTCACACTATTACCAAGTTCATGTCTCAGCATTACATAGCAATGATATTCATCTGCTTCCAAAAATCATAGGTCAAAAATCATATTATGTATTTGTATATGACAAACACAGATTTAATTTCACTATGTTCACTAAGAAATGCATCTGGTGAAAATGCTAGACTACAATAGAATCTGTTGTTTTAATTGGCAAGTCAGTGTCAGCTAGTATCTCAACACAGATGTCTCAAATATAAATATGGTGAAATAAAATTGCTGTAAAAATGACCAATGAACATTTTCTAACTAGAGAATAAAAGTTGAGCACCACTGATTTTTCTTGCTGGACAAAGTGTCCACTCGTGTGTAAAAGCAACAATATAAGAGTGTAAACATGATCATTATGACACATAGACATACACTAGGTTGACTTGTGCAAAAGAAAAATCTGCAAGCATTGTGGTTGGAGTCAGAAATGCATGAAACACTCTCTTTGCAAAAGATGACATAAAAGCACACATATCTTCTTGTACTGGTAGCATGTAGCATTATATGAAGATTATTTTATGTCCACATCACAAGCTGTTACAAGATAAATCTTTGTTATGGAGAAAGCTACTAGTATGATAAATCCAAGTTTTATCGCAATGGGTATTGAATGTAATACCAACATCACACACTGACCTGAGTTTGTTGAAAATTCAATATCTCTGGCTTTAGTTGATTTGATAAACGAGTCTGACACAATCATCGGAGTGAACGCCACATCACATCCATACCTGTAAAAAAAGTTACTCTGTAGTTCCATACATTTGTCAGCTGGAGGAGTCATTATAATTTGACCTGACAATGCAATTGTCTTCTTTTTCGTTCAGGATTAGTTGATCAGAATAAAAACAATAGTACTACCACTCTTTTACTGTTCCTTGTAATAGAAAAATACTGTCAAGGACAGTGTGCTCACATTGGGTTCGAATTGATCCATCAAGAAATATTTAAACCAGAAAAACAAGAATGACAAAAGTAAATAAGGTCTGAAACTTTAGGAACAGGCTTAGCAGAGGAATGTTTCAACACAGTCCTTTATGGTTTCAACAGGTCTGCCAGTATGTATCAGTCCATGGACAATGGACAGAAATGACTCAAGGTCAGTGAAGTAGGCTGTTTCAGTCACTACCATCACTCCTATACATAATAAGTACACTACATACAAATAGGTTAAAGGTCATAGAAGCTCTTGCTCAGATGTGTAGGCTGTTTCAGTTAATACCACCGCTCCTGAACATTTGCAGGGGTTCCTTTTTTTCTTTCCTCATTTGCATATTTTTGACACTGACATGCTCATTTAACAACATCACATCTCAACCCCTTGGTCTACCTGTACACCAAATACTAAGATGGTAGGTGCGGCGGTTTGGGAACTCTTGCATCTGACGGACATACATCCACACATACATACATACATACAAACATAACCGACTCACCATATAAGCTCTTTATGGTATTTATAGACATAACAAGTACGAGCTAAAAATGTATATTGTAAATAAATTTGGCCTAAAAGTGTGTGGGAGATCCTTGAATCAAAATTAATAATTGTTTACTGTAAAAATTATGTCCAAATGAAAATTAACCCGAACTGACAAAGCATAAACAAACTCCATAAAAACAGACATACTAGCGGTTCAAACCAACCTGGCCCAATATCAACTTGGTCCATTGCTACCTACTTGCTACATAGAAACTACCTGACACCTACCATAATTTTTGCTTCGATGTTGCTCGATTTTACATCAAATGAGGTGTAGCTGGTGGACATTGTTGGATTTTTGCTGGCTCCAGCAAAACCATGTCTATCACCTAACTCAAAAAACTCATACTTGCAATACATGTACATCACTAATGTAAGGAACACACAGCTATAACCAGTTGATGAAGCATGGTTTTATTTTTATATTGCAGTAGTTAACAATAGGTCAGGTTTTTCTGTGATAAACTTGGTTATTGACTTAGCATAAGATACATTCAATAATTAGATTTGTTAAATGGTGAATCACCTACCTTCTGACAAGAGTTCTGAATGCCAACCTTTATACAAAGAAAAGGAAAACAGATATTAATTAAATGATCATTAATGCTACAAACAGTTTTCAGCAACATCGTTTGGGGACAGCTAATGAGACTAAGGGGAAGAGGGTAACTTTTTTATGCCAGTGGGCAGGGAAAAGTTTTTGTTTTAATTTCATAGTTGGCAAATTGAAAAACATACAGTCAAGTACAATCATCATCACATGCAGGTAAATCTGCAGACAAGTTCAATTTCACCATCAGTGGAGTCACTGTCCTAGTGTCAGGTCCATGGTTCTTTTTTATGATGGTTTTTGTCAAATTGAAATGGCTATCACTGCTGATGAACCACTTTACATGAAAATACATCTCCCATTACAGTTTATTGTGAATGAGATTTTTTAGTCCAAAGTAAAACGGATTGTTTACAAACCTGAAAGATGGCACTCATCACTGGGAAGGACAAAGTCATATATATTGATGAGAGGACAGTGGGGAACTTTTGTTATGGGAAAAGGGCAGTGGGGTGTTCTTATGGTGGGGAGAAGGCACTGGGGAGTTTTGATTGTGGGGAGGAGAGAGGGAAAATATTTAGTGGGAAGGAGAAAAAAGGCTTTTAAAATCGTGGTGGTAGGGCAATTGACTCTTCACATGTTCATTAGCTACTCTGTCAATTACATCAGTATACTTAATGTATGCTAATGATCACGCTACCATCTGCTACATGAACCAGAGAAACGTGCTAAATTTGAATCCATTTAACCGATATGCATATCAGCTATATGGCCTGAATTCTCAACAATGCACAATTTGTCAATGGCCCAGGCTTTGCATGCCGTATGGCTGAGGGTATAAAACAAGGTCTGTTTGATGCTTGACCTGTCAAAATAAGATAGAAATTTTGGAAATCAAGAAGCAGCAGTGAAGAAAAAAGTTGTGACCTAAAGGACACTGACATATGGCCCCTTGCTACTATTTAGAGACTACCCAGGCAGTACTATGAATTGCTGTGCAATACTGCAACTTTAGACCTAATATGCTACAACTGTGCGAATTCATCATAAATTTTGAAAGTTATGCAGGGTTCCCCCATGCACTTGAGAGCTTATGTAAATATATAATGATGAAAGAATTGTTACATTATTTATCGACAATGTTCATATTTATAATTTTTTAATAACACAAACAGTATTTAAACACTTGTTGAGACTGATAAAACCCGTCCTCATCTCATAGCGTACGTGTGCAACTTCCCCTCTCATACTTGGATGTATAGAGCATGAAAGTAGAACCGCATGAAGGGAAATGTTCATAAACCTGCTGTCGTATCACACACTAGGCTAGGCAAAATCTGGAGCTACTGTACTGTAGTAAATACCTGTTTTCACGTCACAGACTTAAATTCTCTCATTATCACATCTCTCTCTAGTATTAAGAGCAATACAGTCAAACTTACTTGGAATATCGTACCATCGGAGCACATATTTTCAAAACATCATCTTGCTTCAACAACTCTTGTACAGATATTTTCGACGGGCTCGTTCCATCGTGATCTATGTGATCATCTGTCAGTTGGCAACTCATTCGAACGTGTAGAGCGCAGTGCTAGCTGCGGTTACCTTAGTAAAGCGCTCCCGTTTGATTTGAAAGTTTTCATTCTGTTTTAATCTGATGATACACCCGTTGCATGTGCAAATGAATTGGAGAAATCTAGGAGTACAGGTTCGGAGTACAATTAAGTGTACGTGCGTGGCTACTTAACTGTGTTTCGATATACCAGCGTGTGTGAAGAGAACACAAACAAACAACTCGGATTTACATTTCCAGACTGTCGTACAACTTCTTTGCATGAATATCTTGATTTCATTTTATTACGCATATAATAGTATTTAAAATAATTTTAAATCTAAATTTATGATTTTGATGTATAAAAATCTATTTCTACTGGGTTGTAAGACCTATGAGTAATTTTAATTTATATTTTGATGAACGAATTTACAGTTTGCGAATAAGTAAATGCATAGAAATTGCCAACATGGATCCTGAGCTCGTCAACACCTTACGAGAGGACGGTAAGAGGTCCACTTGACTTACGATAGTCGTGTCGAAAACAATTACAAGTGTTTGCGTGGTCTAAAATTCTTCTTGTGTAAATTGTAAAAGTTTTTGCGCTATATTATTATTCGTAAGTAATTACAGCGTCTGTCACCACGTATATACGTGGCCTCATCATCAACAAGCTGCAATGTAACTTTCCCAATCCAACGAGAGCCGACCCGCAGTGTTTCATCTAGACAGGGGGGTGGGGGATTTCCCCTCTGTTGATATGTTGGCAACCCCTAGTAATTTGTCAAGGGGGGGACCAGCCCCCCCCCTCCCCATAAAATGGTGCCAGTCACAGCTTTGAGATACAAGTAGAACACATGAACTGGTGGACCCCCCCCCCCCAACTTTATGTTGATACCATCCAGGATGAAACACTGCCGACCCCCAGCCGAACAACCTTCGAGCTCCAGTGGGTGTAACAACAGCAAAAACCAGCACACGACCCCAGTGCTATTGCAGCTAAATTAAGCTTTACATCGCAGATTCAGTATGAAAACTGCCGACAGCTACTTCATTTATAACAGTCAGTCGACAGTTGCAATCTGTAGATATCATTTAAGTTACAAGGTTATAACTTATCACATCATGATTTCTTTGTCAGAGGTATACAATGAATTCCTCAAAGATGACTTTGATGCACAAGAACACACCAATCAAGTCATGCAAAGCATGGCTATATCACAACAATTATCAAAACTCATGGAAGGCATTACACTCCTCGACCAAGAGCTGCATTCCCAGGTCAGTGCTTGAAATTGGAA
Organism: Ptychodera flava; assembly: GCF_041260155.1. Taxonomy (NCBI): domain Eukaryota; kingdom Metazoa; phylum Hemichordata; class Enteropneusta; family Ptychoderidae; genus Ptychodera; species Ptychodera flava. Next base: position 4,122,924 of record NC_091933.1, on the reverse strand, counting down.
AGATGTTTACGTTTTTCTCTATCTTAGTGCCAAATCACATCGAATGTTTCAGCCCATGAAATGAAGGACTTACCCTCAGAAGATTGTCCTGATGGTCTGTTGTGACTTTGGCAAGACTTCCTTAAGTTCCCTCATACCTGAAATCACTGTAATCTTGAAACTTTACTCAGAGGAAAATATCAAATGTAACCTCAAAGGGGTTTAGAGTTAGGGTTTGTTTTAGGGTTGTGGTTAATTATATACATCCCACATAAGAAGGGAGAAGGTTATGGAGGGGGATCCTAAGGAAGTCTATCTGTGACTTTTGCACAGATTACTTGATCAGTTTTTAACCTGTTCACCCCGACTCCCCATAAACAGGTCCAAACACAATTGATAACAATGGGTTTAGGCCAAACCATAGTGGTGAAAGGGTTATGGAAGGTTTTAATTTATGATGATGTTGATAATATTGACTATGCAGCCTGAATGAAAAATATGTTGAACATGAATTTCCATGTGTGCCGCCAGTGTACAGAAATACTCCAAAGAATCAACCTACAAAGGAACTCCTCACTCTTCTCACAAAACAAGATCAAGGATTTGATAAACTGGAATAAATGTACCTCTTTCTGACAAGAATCAGTTGTATTATCCAAACCAATCATCATATCTTAGATACATGTATCTGTACAATATACTAAACTGATGGAGTACTCAACTTAAGTCAGGACAGAGTCCCCACATCTTCAAGCCTGATATATCTACAGTATGGTGCACTTTCATAAAAAATAAGGTACCAGTATTTTTCACTCAATATCACTTTCTCAAGCATCACTGCAAGGGTCTCTCCAAAATTCCCTTGTGTTTTTATCAATTTTTAGGTAGTTGATAGGCATGAAGATTTGCTGTCCCAGGCAACAGGTATTGAAACACTTGAAGGAGTTCTGCAAATGATGCAGACAAGAATACAGAGTTTACAAGCTGCTGTAGAAAGGTAAATAAAATTCCATAAAAGACAATACTGTGTAAATGGTAGACTGCATTATGAAGCCTTTTCCATTTATTCACACAGGTTTGTTTGGCATATATCATGACTTGTATTTTGTCAGTTTACTCATTCTTTGACAAGCTTGCGAATCAGGCATTTTGTGATACACATGAACCTGAAAGAAGGAATATTGATTATGTAACTGTTAGATATTTATGTGAGTTTTGTCAATTTCCAGGATTCGAAGCAAAATTGTTGAACCCTACAACAAAATAGTGGCAAGAACAGCTCAACTTAGAAGGCTGCAGGTTGGTTGACTTGTATAAGTATATTGCCTTGTTTCTATTGATGTAGTGTATGGAAATTATATTTCTTTGTAATCAAAGGTTTCAATTTTTAGAATTACAACAAAAATATTTTACACATGTAACAATACATAACAGCCATACAATTTATACTATACATAAATATAGGCTTAAACTACTTTTGGTCTGTTTTATTTTTCAGTCACTGAGCCTAAGAATTCAAGATATTGTATGATGCAGTTGATTATTTCCATTGTTGTTCATTTCAGGAAGCCTGTGACCTGTTGCGTCGTATTATTAGAATTCTGTATCTGAGTAAAAGACTGCATGGACAACTACAGGGTGGTGCTAGGGAAATTACTAAGGCTGCTCAGAGTCTAAATGAACTTGGTTAGTGCAAAATTTTACTCTGTAACAACATCATCAAGTGAAGTACCCACAGTCATAATTACTGAGTACCATGGTAACAGTTGGAATATATTGATCTATCACTCAAGATATCATGCTTCAAACATACTGTAGTAATGTGAATTAGATACCAATGGTATATGAAATGCTTCAAACATACTGTAGTAATGTGAATTGGATACCAATGGTATATGAAATGCTTCAAACATACTGTAGTAATGTGAATTAGATACCAATGGTATATGAAATGCTTCAAACATACTGTAGTAATGTGAATTGGATACCAATGGTATATGAAATGCTTCAAACATACTGTAGTAATGTGAATTGGATACCAATGGTATATGAAATGCTTCAAACATACTGTAGTAATGTGAATTAGATACCAATGGTATATGAAATGCTTCAAACATACTGTAGTAATGTGAATTAGATACCAATGGTATATGAAATGCTTCAAACATACTGTAGTAATGTGAATTGGATACCAATGGTATATGAAATGCTTCAAACATACTGTAGTAATGTGAATTGGATACCAATGGTATATGAAATGCTTCAAACATATTGTAGTAATTTGAATTAGATACCAATGGTATATGAAATGCTTCAAACATACTGTAGTAATGTGAATTGGATACCAATGCAATCGTATATGAAATGCTTCAAACATACTGTAGTAATGTGAATTAGATACCAATGGTATATGAAATGCTTCAAACATACTGTAGTAATGTGAATTGGATACCAATGGTATATGAAATGCTTCAAACATATTGTAGTAATTTGAATTAGATACCAATGGTATATGAAATGCTTCAAACATACTGTAGTAATGTGAATTGGATACCAATGGTATATGAAATGCTTCAAACATATTGTAGTAATTTGAATTAGATACCAATGGTATATGAAATGCTTCAAACATACTGTAATGTGAATTGGATACCAATGGTATATGAAATGCTTCAAACATACTGTAGTAATGTGAATTGGATACCAATGGTATATGAAATGCTTCAAACATACTGTAGTAATGTGAATTGGATACCAATGTTATATGAAGGCAAACAAATTGCATGTACAGCGTCTGTACTTCAGTAAAAGTACTGTTATTACAAATAGTGCATCTCTTGTTACACTTGTTTTGATAGGTTGGCTATTGTTTTCAAATTGCTGTATTTATTACAAGACTAAATTGACAGAATATAGTGTATTCATAGGATTGATCATTATAATCCTCCAGGGTAATCAAACTATAAACTCATATATCATCAGTTGGTGAACAAAACAATGAGGGTTTTTTGTAACCCTGTCGAGAGCTCAGAGCTTAAAGACCATTTTCTTCTTGATTTAGATTATCTCTACCAAGGTGTTGACGTAGAAGGTATTGAGATAATTGACAAGGATACCAAGTTCATTGAGAAAGCCAGAAAAGATGTTGAGCTGCAGGCTGAGAAGATGTTGGAACAAGGAATGGAGACACAGGTTAGTTGATTCTCTTATTACGAACAGCTTAAGCCTGTTACAGCTGCTATGCCATATTGTATCATACCACAAAGTAACATGTAGAATATTAAAGCCTGTCTCTCCCCGCTGTCAACATGTATCAGGCCAGCTGCTCTTTTTATAGAAGATTGAAGGTGAAAGATGTCTGCATATTCACACTAAATCACAGACATTCATAGTATTTCAACAAAACTGAGAAAATAAACATGCAAATACATTTCTTGATTGGTAAGAAAAAGTCATACAAGTGGTATCTGTTCAATAGCATGATGTATTGTTTTAGAAAGAGCAAAATGTTAATTCCATCTTTTGCTTTGCAGAATCAAACACAAGTAGCCACATCTTTGCAAGTATTCCACAACCTGGGCTGCCTTACGGATGTTGTCAAGAGAGTAGTTGATAACATTCGGAAGACATTTGAAGGAAACGTTGATGAAGCCCTGGATGTTAGAGTCCTGTCACAGACTCAAAACCAAAATAAAGGAGGACCGGGAAGGGCTACTATGCCAGCTGTGGGAAACACAGCGGCATTCAGAGCCATGCTATGGACCAATATGGAAAAACTGATGGACCAGATTTACTCATGCTGTGGACAGGTACTAAGATTTACATTCATGATGTAAATGTCCAGTACATGTGTGTCATATCAATAATGAGGATGTAAAGATATTTTGGCCAAGCTTGTAACCATCTTTTTTTCTCAATTTTTTTTTTATATTGAAGTCTGTACATCTCAAAAATTTTGCCTCTTTCAGGTTCAACATCTTCAAAAGGTTCTTGCAAAGAAACGAGACCCTGTCACACACGTCTGTTTCATTGATGCTGTCATCAAGGTAAGATTATTTTGCACCTTAGATCGCAGTCACAGTGTTAGCAACTTAGCCACCTGCACCCAACAAAACCTCTGCTCAAAAGCCCGGAGCAGTTCTTTTTCCTTGTTTTGTATATGCTAGCTCAGTGTGACTTTCTTTGCCAGTGCACATCTTTTAACTATGCTTGGTAGGCCCAGAGGTAACAAAAACACTCCTCATTGTTAATGAAATATTTGTTTGATTTATTTTACCATCAGGAAGGTCAGGCTAGTATTATGCACACTTTCTGGGATTCAGTGACAGAAATCCTGACCAGAAAATTTGAAACAGAGGCTAACTGTAAGTATTACTGTGTTGATGGAACTTAATGTAAAATACTAGTTGCAGAACATAGCTCTCTTCTATGTCTTGAATTAGACAGTTTTGAATTCAGTGCTTATTGTAATTCATAGAAGTTTATGAAGTTATACCATTAGTCATGTTGCTTCTAATAAGATAGTACGATATTGTCAATACAAGTCAAATAGAAACTGAATATAGTAACACAAAAAATTAGTTACAGTGAATTGCTTTGAAGCATTGGCATTAGACGAACTAGACATATTGTCTAAATTGAGGTGTTGCCAACACTGTCGGTGCAATTAACAGCTAAGTGGTAACATGAGTCGATCATAAAATAATCAACTCTGCAAAAGTTGAAACATCGTCTAGCGGGAGGTCAGACTTAGTTAAAACATCACCACACCGTCACACGTATCTATGCACTTCACAGCCTCTAACTGCCCAGGACGTATGCTGTCAGGTTTATAATGCTGTTCACATTTACAAAATTTTTGAACTTTTGAATTTTTGTGTGCCGGTTAAAAATTGCAATGCTGTAATGTAATTGTAATTTGTCGAAGTAATATATTTTGTTGAACTAAGCAACAACAAGTGACTGCGTTCAAGGCAGACGTGATGTGTGTGGATTGGGTGGTGCTGTTTTGACTACGTCTGACCTCCTGCTAGACAATGTTTCAACTTTGGCAGAGTTGATTTCACTGTGATCGACTTGAATTACTGCTCAGCTGATAATTACACCTGACAGTGTTGGCAACACCTCGATTTAGACAATATGTCTAGTTCGTCTAATTCCAATGCTTCAAAGCAATTCAGTGTAAGTCTTCAAGTGATCTGGTACAAATACATTGCCACTTAAAATCTGAACAATTGAAATTTCATTTACATTGTAGTACACATGCATCATTGTGTTCTATTCATTGCGGCTTTTTTTCTGCAGCATCTATGTTTGTAAGACAGGCATTTGAGGGAGAGTATCCCAAACTCCTAAGATTGTACAATGAATTGTGGAAACGACTACAGCAGTACAGCGCTGACATGAAGGTACAGCCCTCAGTGGAGTCACCCCTACCAACACAAACTATGACAGATGGTGATATCTTTGCAAGCCCTGTGAAAGAAGCTAAGGGAGTCAAGTAAGTATGTAGCGTAGGAAATGAAACATGGCAGTGTGTTGATAGACAGTGGTAGTTTTAATGATTGATTGAATGTAAAACTAATTAGGTCTAGCAGATTGTTTGATAAACACAAAATATGCATATGATTTATTTTTGAATAGGAAAATAGAAAATGGACGTTCTTAAAATACGTAACATTACGGTACACTCAGTTTTATTAGAAACATGTCATAATAATAAATCAATTGTAAATGCATTTTTATAATTTAATGCAGTTTGTTTCCTCGTTTTTCCTATGTATTATCAGTATCGCCATCAAAAATCCATTTTAAAGAGAAATGTTAGGACTGATTTATCAGTGGCAGTACAAATTCTGCAAGAAAGGAATTTCTGTCCTTACATTGTACAGGGCACACAGTGTGTAAGCATGGACAATTTTCAACCGACACTGTATTTTGTGACACTGTATCTATTTCGTTTTCAGTCCGGAGGAAGCATTAAGACGATCTTTGGCACCCTTTGAGAATGCATATCTGTCAAGGTCACTGTCCAGACTGTTTGACCCGATAAACTTGGTATTTTCTGGTGCCTCAAATCCACCGTCTGATGAAGAAGTTGATACCATTTTGAAAACCATTGCCAGGTGTGTAATGTATTCCCTTCCATCAGTGATTAATCAGATCTCATAACATCATTCAAAGTTTGTATTTCTATTATCTCCTTTCATGAGTTTGAATCTTTCAGTTATTGAGAATAATCAGTAATGTTGCCCACAAAGGGACTGTGTATCGCCCTATTATCTACTCACAGTCAATCTTACCACTTTAAGAGACTTCAGATGTAACACCAGTACCACCTTATTGTTCACTATTGCCAGTCTTTCTGTGACTTATGTCTCATGTTCATCTCCTAGTGAATTGAATGTCTCCAGCGTGGACAGCGGTCTCAGTGTGACAATTTCAAAGAATGTTGCCAAGACAGTACAGCTTTACACTGTGAAGTGTGAGCAGCTCTTGTCCACTGACGGCGATGCAAGTCAGGTGATTGGAGCTCCAACCAATGGACAGACTAAAAATGCTGCAGTTGTCAACAGTCTGTACTATCTCCATGGAGAAGTCACCAAAGTTACAAATGGACTTGGAAGTTTTCCACAGCAGGCTGTGGAAGCCATACAAAACTCACTGCAGGTATGTATAATGGCTATTTTAATAGCCCTGTCACCTCCAGTACTTATTTTCACCACATTGTGTTAAATGGGAGAAATGATGTGAAAAGTATAATGTTCAGTGTTGCACCATGCAAGTGCTCAATTTTCAGTATCTGGGAAGACAATGGACTTTGCTATCATAAATTCATAATCACCTATGAAGATCACATCACATGAGAGAATATATCACACTGCACATTGTTGAGATATTTGCTGAATTCTCTCTTTGATTTTCTCACCAGTCTGTTGTACAGCTGATGACAAATGCAATCAAGCCATTGCTGACATCAGTGGCTGATTCCATCGAGGCCATTATTCTGACAATGCACAATGAAGACTTTTCAGGGTAAGCTAGACAATACAGTACCATTTCCTGGAAAGGTTTCTTAAATCTTCAAATCATGTTCAATCATGTTCGATGCAACCAATTGCGGGTATGACAAGCTATAATGTCTGCTGCCATCACCAGTAACAACAATGCTTATCTCGAAATGATGTTAATTTATTAAGTAAACTACCGGTACATAAGATGACCTAAAAATACCGTGACATTGTGTATTTCAATAACTTTATCTATCAATCTGTACATTCTGATACAAAGATTGCCAGTATACAGACAAAGTATTGGACATTGTTAGAAATACAACAGAGGTGATCAGTAAATACTTCAATGATACCTCATATCGGGTGGACTAATCCAGCCCCCTGGTTTGATCCCAGATGAAACTTTGCTGTTAAGTATGTCTTAGGATTGGGCATTTGGATGAGAGTTACTTCAGGAAATATGACTGTAATAAGAGTTGTTCTTTTGCTTTTTAACACAGGCCTGCCAAAGAAGAGGGAGAGGAGTCACCGTGTTCTCTGTACATGAGAGAACTACAGGGTTTCATTTCTAGAGTACAGTCAGATTACCTGACACAGTTCAAGTGTACAGAGTTCACCATGGACAGGTAGGATAGGAAGCAGCTCATGTTCAATAACAAGCAATTTTACTGATGCAACTCTTGTGTTAGACAAAGTATGACCACTTTCCTCTTTTCAGTCAAAGATAGCAAACCATCATTGTGTATTTAGACAGTATCCATCATCCATATGCTAACAGAAACCTGATAGTCATCTGGTAAGATAGTGGAAAAAAAGAAAGTCTGCAAATCATGATGTGTTGACAATGATTGATGGAGAGTGACACCTCAATGACATAATGCCTTGATTACTTATCATTGAAATAAAATTCTGAAGCATTTGACACTCTCAATCAGTTCCTAATGTAAGTTCTATTTATTTCAGTGTGCTGCCATTGGCTTGTCGCACCATTGAACTATTTGTACGCCATGCCAGTCTTCTGAGACCAATTGGTGAAGGCGGCAAGATGAAATTAGCCGCAGATTTTGCTCAGGTTAGTTTTGAGTGATTGGTTAGGCCCATTACAAGAATGGTCACATGGTATATAATATTTATTGGTGACAGAGAATATTGACACTATATCATGGCACACAGTGACTCTTAATATATAATAATATATATATAATACATATATAATATATATAATACATTAAGTTTGTGTGTAATATATATGATTCGAGTTAACTTTACATGTATCTTCAAGATCACCAAATGACAGTTTGCCATAAACTTCAAGTAGAAGATAAAATCTCATAGAAGTCCAGCAAGCATTTCAATTTGTTAGGTCTTAAAGATCATTTATTTTGTTCATGAAATAATTTGTTTCAAAACTGCAGTGTCCCTCACTATACGTATCAACAAGACATTTTTATATTGATGTCAATATAGTAAGACAGTCGACCACAAATTCAGTGCTGTTTTGATCAGCCCAGGACTACCTAAGACATCACATATAACAATTACAACACACACACACACACATACACACATAGGGGAGCAAATACATCAATTTTGGAATTTTTACTTCCAAATTTCTAGCTTGGGCGCTTGGCTTCTCCACTGGTCTGAAAGACCAGTCAATATATAGTGTATTTGTATGATAAAGACTCTATCCAGAACTGGTATATTAGACTACAGGACTGTTGGACTAACACTGATTCAGGGACTTCCAAACACTGAATGCATTTGCTCCTTTGCAACTTATGACCTTCTCAATGACTTTCTCAAATGTTTGTATCTCCCCATCATTTTAATGGTTTCTCTACTTTAATTCTATGCATACTTAGATGGAGCTAGCAGTTGGACCATTTTGCAGAAGGGTCAGTGACCTTGGACGTCACTACAAGCTCTTGAGATCTTTCAGACCACTACTATTCCAAACAGCTGAACACATTTCAAACAGTTCAGCACTCGGTGAAATTATTCCATACAGTACTGTGTTACATTTTCTCTTCGCTAGAGCGCCACCTGAACTCAAGTCGCCACATCAGGTATGTTCAAAAACAGACGCTATGATCGAGGACAATGATTGATGTGGCAACTAGTATAATAAATGTTGTCTTATACAACTGTTTGTAATGTTAATACTCACACATTACATTTTCTGAATTGAAGGCAAAATGAAAAAAAGTATCTTTCATATCTATCTACCCATGACTACAAACTATGATATACCTAGATATCAGTTCTAGCTAGGTAAATGTAAATGAGCATGAAGGCATATGAAATGCATTGTTTATGTACCTAATGCCTGTTTTCAGTATGGATGTGACATAAGCAAACAATAAGGTTTTTACTACAAAAAAGTTAGCCTGCTGTCCAGACTGAAATATCCATAAGTCAAGGGCTCTCTCTATGCTTCCCCAAGAGAGCGTAGAGAACAACCTCAAACAGTGTATCTTTCAGTATACGTGTTGGTGTATATTACTACCATGTACATGTGTTTGTCCACCTATCTATTTATGCCTTGTCATTCAGTCATTCAGAACATTGCATGGTCATAGTCACATTTGTGTGTGTCTGGTGTTCACAGGTCGCTGATTGGTCAGCTAGTAGATACTCACAGTGGTTAGATGACCACATTTCAGAAAAAGAGAGGTTAACTCTGATAAGGTAAGTGAAGTCTAATGTACCAGTCAAATGTTTTACAGTTTTAGGCAGAGTTCCTTTCAATCACCAAACCTCCAGCCAGTGTTACACTTGGCATGTATAATTCAAACACACACTACATTTTTACAATCAATTATCTTGTTTATTGGGCAAAAGAGTATGCCTATGACTGCAAAAGACTCCAGAAAATACCACAATTGCTGAATTATTTGTCTATCCTGCAACAGAGAGTAAAAATTGAATGCTTTTTGGATAAGATGAACTCTGAAAAAGAAACAGACTGAAAATGGGATCAAATTTGTATACTTTGTAATGTTGACATCTGATTACAAACATCACTAACAAATGTGAAAGACTATTTAGCATTTTGCTCTTCTCCGCATTGCTATTTTTCTCTGCTTTATGTGCTTTCCTTTCTCTTAGCTGAATAAAAGTTTCAAAAAAATGGAGAAAAGTATTAGTAAATGTAAGTTCTATACAGCATCATTAATAAATTCACTGAAGAAAAGTGCTTTCCTTCTGTTTAGAAGTAAATTACCTTGGTGAAGCTACTAGAAATTTTTGGACCATTTACACTTGCATGTATCATAATATCCTCTTTTAAATACCCTGTGTAAACTATTAACATTATGTTATTAATCATATGTAAACTATTCGCGTACTTTAAAGAAATTTTTATCATTGGTGTAACAAAAGGCTTGATCACATTGTTTGTGAAATAAGACAACAAATAAAAGATTGATTTCTGTTCGTGAGGAAAAGTGATGGACCCTGTGATTCTAAATTCTATCTTCTTTGTATTTCAGAGGTACATTAGAGGCTTATGTGCAATCTGTTCGGTCAAGACAGGGCAAAGAATTTGCTACAATCTATCCCATAATGCTGCAGTTACTTCAGCAAGGTCTACAAACACTGGAATGAGTCTGACATTGGAATTGCCTTCATCATCTGAATTATAATACAATGGCTATATAGTATGAGAACAGCAGTACACCTGAAATCACAGAGATCACTGCTATGAGGTCCTTCTTACATGTCAGTGTACTTGTGATTTTTAAGGCTAGAAAACTATGATCAGAGGACAGATTTAGTTACTCCTATATGGAAACCAACTTTAAATTGTGGTGTTCAATAAATGAATCACTTAATATATGTTGAACCCATATGAGTATTGATTCATCAAGTTTTCAAGTTGGGGTATTGTATTGCAGGAATCAAAGCATGTTGGGTCAGGTCAGATTTGGGTATTGCAGGTCAGGTCAGGTCAGAGTCGGGTATTGCAGGTCAGGTCAGGTCAGAGTATGATAAGTCACCTCAGTTGAAATCTGGACAGCCATCCGTTTTCTTACATCACATCTTCCATGCAATTCTCCATGTGTGCCATCAAAAGTCATGGCACTATCTGAACATATCTAATGAGTCTGCCTTGCTTTTAGCCTTATTGTATGCAAATAGAAATAAGGTTAAAGATCTTTTGTGAAAAAAGAAACTAGCTCAGCCAATTTGTTTAAGTCACCCACTTTACAAACAGATATCTGAGACACAGACAGACCCACAATGTCCACACTGATCTCTTGACAGTTTATTTTGCATGCATCAGAATTATTATTTCCATGGCTTTGTGTTTGTCAAAACTTTCACTTAGTGCAAGCATGCATTTTCTTTTGAACCATATTTTGTCAATTTTCTTCATATTTTTATTCTGAAACATAAAAAAATTGAAAGCCAGATGGTTGGTTTACAGCCTAGGTTTGCTTTGTCAAATTATGGTGTCTTTTCTGCTTTCAAAAAATACTAGAAATCTTGGGTATATTTATTGCATGTGGAAGACAGTATTTGAACAAGTATGGTTATTTTCCATGTATAATACTTAAGCTTCAAATTTGTACATGTATATTATCATGGGAAAAGTTTATTTGGAAAGGAATAAGGGAGAAAATAAAATTAAAGAAATGAATTCTGCTTCAGAGTTTTCTATATTGTGTAATCAGGAATCAAGTAGCTAGTGTTGTAGACTCTCTCACAGCCCCTCGTGGGCTTCACCTCCATGATCCATGCCTCACCTCAGACCATAATACCACCCTCAGATGGTGAGCCGAGCAAAGCTCTGCTCAGCGAGCCAGCGAAGCCAGCAAGGAGCCCCAAGTTCGGCTACGCTATAACCCGGGTGGCTTGGTGAGCCTCACTTGCTAGAAAGACCGTTGAGGGCGCATCACCATATGGTTGAGGATAGAGCTGCGTAGCAGACAAGGGGCTGTGAGAGAGTCTACTAGTGTTGCTACTTACCAAGACTTTGTGGTATCACACTGTGCATTGAGTGGACACTGTGCATTGAGTGGACACACTCTGTTGTAGATTATTTCTATTACCCACAACAGGTTTCATGCTTCTCTGACTTTTCATGATCGCTAAAATCATAGAACTTTCAATTTCTTAAAGATGTAAAACTGTCAAATAAGAGTAATTTCTGATTTTCAGTCTTCATATCTTTTGACAGGGTCGTTCAGAGTCCCAGATGCTATCCATTATACATATGAGAGGTAGCTGTTCAGTAGAGGGCCTTTAACATTTAAAATGTTATGGGACTGTCACCAAGGTGACCATTATAAAGAGAATATAGAGTCAACTCTGTGTGGTTGAGCACTACTAAGACAGGTTGGACTGTGTTTCCAATAATGATCCACTGGAAATGCTATAGAGAATAAACTTCAATTGTCATGTTGTACACAACTGTTTGTCATTCTGAATTGAGCACCACCAGTGGTGAGTTTTGCAATTAAATGTTTCAAGCAAGTTTTTATAATGTATATAGATACTATCTCACTGCACAAGTGAAAATGAAGTAGACAAAACATAGAAAGTATATATAAAAACAAATTCTCAGTGTACAGTTGCTGCTTTTAGCTGAAAGCTTAAAGGCCAGGGACTTGATCCCCAGGATCAAGTTTGTTCTAGTCCCTAAAAGGATTACGGAGTGTCAAAGGCTTTTGTTTTTGATTGAAATTGTAATTTAGTAAACAAATTTCCTTGCAAGACAATCTGACGCCAACATAGGCCTTTAAACGGGGAAGTTACAGGACCATGGGCGCATGATAGGGCGATTACAGATGACGCTGCTGTTTGCATACACTTGGTGGGAGTTTTTGAATTCTCAGAGCATAGCTTAGACCGTATGAGAAATTTGAATAATCATGATCGGCACTTTCGTGACATATGCAAAGAGGGGTCAAATGGTCATAAAGGGAACACATTTTGGGACATATGCGTTCTCCGACAAACAACGGAACATTTTTTTAGTTTATTTTCAACTCAAGTTTAGTTGCGATATACTCACAAAACACTGCATGTCCGATCAGTAGGGCGGCTTTTTTACATTTGCATAGATTTACGATAATCTGGCTTTTATAGGGGAAGTTCCTGTTTAAGTAAACCACTGACACGTCAGCAAAGTTCAATACAATATGGTCCACCAATGGAGCATGTACTTGACTCTCAGTCACCATCCCATTCCATGCATATCTTACACGCAGTGAATGATTTCAACAACTCCCATAGCCAAAAAAATAATTCTCACACACAAAAGTAACTCTGCTACTGATATTTTTTTTTATTTCTGCGTTTGCTGTCACAGATAGTTCACCATCTCTCAATTTGAATCATTTTGCACACAATTTTCACAATAAATACTTTTTTATCTATGTCAATATGTATTAAAATGACACGTATGTGTTCATAAATAATCTTATACATAAATAAAAAGCATCTTCTCAAAAAAAGGGGCAGAAATACAGACGCCCATGAAATACAGATGCAATAAAATGGCCAGCAATATGACATTGAAAGTTAAAATTGCTACGGTTCCCTTCACCAAAAGAATACATATACACGACAAACACTATTTAAGTTCATCAGAATAGTGACTATATCAGCTACAATATTTTTTTTATTTGTCAACATACAATAGTAAGATTCTCTACAGCGCTGTAAAATATCAGCACATGCACTACTGTAATGTTTTTAGACCAAATGTAAGAATTATATTTGTTGGTAGACAACCACTTGCCATAGGACCGAAGTACAAATGGTTTCCTATTTTGAAGCATATTATTCCCATGTTCGGTCCAAGTTATTTCTATTACATGCCTCTGACCTCAAAATATTTTTCTGGTTTTTGTAAATCTGCTCAAAAGAGAGCAGAAATGAGCTAAAAGAAGTTGCACTATATTAAATTTTCAAGACAAGTAGAACGCATTCCTATCACACATGCTGTACATGATAACATAGATGGTATAGGCTGTGAGCAAAAAATCATTGTATGTAGGCTCTGTATGTGTATACCTAATTATGTTCATTGCATTACAAAGCTGGTGGCTATGTGTAACGTCAAGAACATACAGACCCTTAATCATATCAACATAATGCCATATTCACTGCTGGATCATGGCTGTTAAAGAACGAGAATCGAACTAAAATCCATCAGACATGAATCTTCATTAAAGGCAAAACTAGTAGATTTTGACAATCTGGATAAAGTGAATTAATTTTTGAGCTGTGAATCAGCAAAACTGCAGCAAAATGATTTGCTGCAGTTATCCATGCATGCATTTACTTCCACATTTTGTGAAGCTGATGGCAATGTTACAAAGTTTGACAATGTGTTACCATAATCCTTATGGTATTCCACATGAATTTCCCATGCCCTGTTTCTATAAATGTTAAAAAATAAACATTTTTCAACGATGAATAACCTGTCACAGATTCTTTAGTCTCAATTTATTGTCAACTGAGACATGCTCGGCAATAGATAATAAAGATTTTGGCTAAATTTTTCATCAAAATAATTGCGTGCCTGTTCAACAAAATAATTCACAACTTGACATTGTAAAAAATGGTCGCTGTGATGAGGCATGTAATAAACAATTTAATTTAATTTCTACAATAGACGCACTGTTGAAATTACACAATTACAAGGTCTCTCATTCTTGCACACGCCATAGCTGCAATCATACAAAATGATATAACATTGAACACAAAGTCTATCAGACCGCTGAAAGTTCTGTATATCGTACTAATTATGTTTCTCACTTTTCTGAGAAAATACCCTGCTGAATTTACTGGATATTTCAGGGTTTTCACCCAAAGAACAGAACATGTGCCAATTTAGTTCTGGTAATAATAATTTGGTTCTAGGACAGGTACCCCCTGGACACTTACTCTATCCTGAATTCCAGTCCCCCTAGGTTGGTGGGGAATGTCAAAGTGGTAACCTTGGTCAACCTTTCTGATACCAGTCATACATTTACTGCTTCATTTGAAGAAAAATTGAATCTATCAATCCATAGTAAAGTTTTTAAAAGTAACCATATTTGGTTACAGTACAAAATCGGTTTGCAGCTGTGGCCACTTGGGTGAATCAAGCACCTTCAAGTAGTTGTCCAAATCATTGCAATAGACAGCTCATTTGGACCATGCTTGATTTTGAACCACTGGCTGCAACTTTGACAAATAATTGCTGTGTCAGTATCTGAAGTCTAAAATGACAAGTCTCATCAAGGAAACAATCCTTGCAACCATACTCCTGCACAGAAGATTGGCATTCAATCCCAAAATGTCATTCTTACTGAGCAAACAAATCCATCTACAGGTGACACTTCCTACTATAAAAGTGATAACAGCTATTCCAAGAGAAGCAAAATGTACAGTTTTTTCTGTGTTATGTAAAAATATTACTGACCGCATCACATTCAATGCAGTAAATTTTCACACACTGACTCTCTCCTCCTAGGGTAACAGAAAATCTTCCAATACATAATTTACTAAAAATACAGTAGTATGAAAAGATCTACCTTTAGTGAAGAAGCATAGTATTAAAATCACATTAAAAAATCTTCAAATTTCAACATGAGCTCTCTCTACATTTAAAGTACTAGCCACAACGAAAATTACAGTATCATACTCATGTGGAATCCAGTTTACAAACCAATTGCACTGACAATGATGATGATGATGACAATGATGATGATGATGATGATGATGATGACGATGATGATGATGATGATGATGGTGATAATAAAGATTATGATGATGATGATAATGATGACGGGAGAACAAAGAAGGCACACACTCTACACATGATTAGCCATGACTATAATTGCCTTCAGGAAGGTAGAGGACCCCTTCAATACCGATGCCATAGTACAAACCAATTGTTTTCAATGGCTGGAATACACTGACAACTATTGAAATGTGGGTGGAGAGGTTGAGACAGGAAAATCTCCTGTTCAACTGTGAGACAACTGCTAATTATACCCACTATCAGAAATTAATAGAAATATTTATGGAAGGATCATTTTTCATATACTTTGGTGCTCACAAAGTGAAATTAGTTTCATGGTCAGACAAATATTTCATATGGCAATAAACACAAGGTAAGTAGAACACAGATACCTGGTAAAGTTTCCTGTGCGATGCTTTGATCAGACGTTATCACAGCCACAATATACTCTTCATTTCATTTTTAAAGAAAAGAGATGACATATTTAACAACTGATAGGTGTGTATATTTTAGTAATTACACTTGAACATGAAATGTATGAACATACAACACAAGGTTCTAAGGGTGTGACACAAAGCATGGTTGCTGAAATCACAGTTCAAAAGATGGCTGACTACCATACTCAAGTACCAGTAATAGCAAACAATTCATGTGTATTATAATGAACTTGCCCTTCTGTATTCATCAACAATCACAATTGTATTCTTTTACAAAGCTGTTATGTAACAACAGTAAAGTAGCTCTGATGACTTTGTTTTGAAATGGCGATTCAAAATTTACATTTGCCCATTATTACCATAGACAGTAGAAGGGAGAATGTTATTACTGATAGGTCACTGAGGGCAATCAAGTAAACAGTGAAAGAGCTTCCGTTGTTGAATTTCAATGTAGGAAAAAGGGATAGAATTGGATAAGATATTATGGAAAAAATGCAAATAGTTGCAGCGACCAGGCTGTAGGTAAATGCATGGATGTAAAACATCCATGGTAAAAACCACTCAAAGCAAACTTGACTCATTTCTTTACTTCATTATTTTCCTTTTGTTGAGTGTGATCAAAAATTTCTTTCAGTGTACCGTGACTTTTTGTTTTTCCTTCAACCAAACATTTTAACATTTATCAGTTTCCTGATTTTATGTGTTATCAGCTGAACTTTGTGTATTTCAACCTGTCTCATTTCAACTTAACTACTTCAGTGCCTTTTTCAACACAAAAAAGTAAAATTTCTATGAATTCTTAATGATGCCCTTTCTCCTGATATACACGTTTGTGTGTTGTTTCTTTGGCAGTGGATCAAGAGCACTGTTGATATTCCATACTCAGTAATCACTTCTAAACAGAGACTGCACATCAAATAATACCACTTGAATCTCTTACAACTTTGACAGAATCTGACAGTTTCCAAATTATTCTACCTGGGTGGCGACAAGTACAAGACACTCAAGACTACATAGGGAACAGATGGTATACAAATGACAGTAATTTCATGAAAAAGACTGACACATTTTTAAATGATTACTTCAATGATTGACATGTAGACATTACAACTGGAGTTAGGGCTGTGCCCTATACCTGAAACTGTCATTTCATTGCTGGAAAAAACATCTTTGGGCAAAACTGTTTTCCACTCATGATTTGAGTTTGCACAGTGAAACAAATAGAAAGTGTTTAAGTGTTTCTATCATCTGATGAAAGAACAGGAGCCCACACAAAGCTGACTGGGCAGTATTGACAAGTATGTACAAACACAACTTTTTGAAGTTTGTAATGGGTGTCTGGCTCAACAATGGAAGGATATGAACATCATTGCACAGAGACTGAGAAAGTTTATTTGTTTCTTACACTTAAATTTTTGGTATCTCTTACAACACACATACTGTATTGTCAAAAGGAAAAAGGTGTGCTGGTGACCATGAAATTGCACCCTGTATTTAGACATGTGTCAGTAGATGTTTTGGTGATTTTTACTGTATTTCAGTACTGATGGCAGGAAGGTAAAATTACAGAAAAAACAAATCCCTGATGTCAGTCAGAACGAGGTGGTACTACAAGTACCATTTTTGAAAACGATTGTTCTTTTTGGATTGAGAAGTCTTCACAGGACTATTCTGAAAAAAATTATTCAACAATTTGCTTGAAATGACAGATCAATGGACATTTTATTGAGGATTGTAATGACATGATGTTATATTAGGCCCACCTTCCTGCTTCACCTGGAAGGCATCGCTGAAATTCGGCAGCTGGTGATCCAAGTTGTTTGCTTGTTGGGGCTGAATATTCTGATTGTGGCTTGATGCACTGGGCATGACTGTTCTACTGTGCGGCATGCATCCCTGCATACCGTGACCCATGGCCGGATCAGCAGGATAGTTGTGAATGGTCGGAATATTATCGATGAAGCTGCCGGGTTCAAATGAGTTGATACCGTATCCACTGTCAGGTGGCTCTTGCTTGATGACAAATCCCATGCTGTTTGGTCCTTGGGGCTCCTCAGGAGGTTCTGACTTCACTATCGCGTTCATTGAAGATGCCTGGGCAGTTGCTACAAATCCCTGGTTTTCATACAAGATGGGCTGGAGCTGGGACGAGTTGGCCATGTTGTTTTCGGTCTTGACTTTGGCTCCCTTGGACTTGGATTTTGGGGGAGGTGGTGGAGGTATGATAGGATCTGGTGAATGGGGTCTACCAGTCAGATCATTTCGCAATTTCTTCAGCTGGAGGTAGAACTGCACTTTGTCTGTTGCCCTGGGAAACTGGGAACATCGAGCACTTGAAGAAGGCATTACAAAAATAACCTGAAAAGCAATAAAAGTTACATTAAATAAGAGTCATAGAGAGAAACTGGGATAATTACATTTATTTTGTCGTATCAGTCATTGCTTTATCATTCACATTGAAATCTGTATCAAACTAAACAGTACAAACATTAATGAGAGAAGGAGCGATAACATAGAAGTTGGGAATTCATCCGTTTCATCTCTGATTGTGTGAGGAAAGGATTATCACATGCATGATCCCATTTCTTCATTGTGTCTTTTGAATTTTCATTTCCCTCATTGTTTTATGCAGTTTAATAAAGTCAAATGCTATCACTATTGAGGTAACTACTGTGGTTTACACATACAGCTAATGAGATAGCTATCGTACTCTAATCCACTTGCAATAGTACATATCAGGTTGTATCAAACATTCAAAAATTAGGAAACTCATCCCACACACACACTGAATAACAAAGAATTGGGATTCTCTCACTGTATCTGTGCCCTCTATAGGTTCTGGTTGCCTGCCAATCTCAAAGTCCTTTTTGCCGCTGAATATCTCATAGATTCCTTTGCCATTGAAGCACACAATCTTAGGCTTGTATTGTTGGATCTTCTTCAGCAACAGCTTTCCACCTTCTTTGATTTCTTTTCTGCAGCAGAAACGTCAAATTCATGAATCAATTCAGTACTTTCCTGAATTTCATCACCTAAAAATAACTAAGCCACTGGTTTGATCTTCCTGCTTGCCTTGTAACACTCTCTCAGTTTTAAAATCGCAAATACTGTAACATTTATCAAAATACAAAACTCAATACATTTTTCCTTTCCTTTCTTGTACCATGAGATTAAATATTATGAAAAAGCCAAAAAGATATGATTGACCCAAATACTGGCTCTACGTACTTCTACTTTTAGTGTCTAACACCAAAAAGAAGTGCTCATCTTTGTGAACTTTATTGTGTGTCACACTACAATGGGCAGATTTTGAAACCACCACCCACACAGACTTATGGACAGACATGGGTATAACATGTAAGTGTGTATGAACACTGAAGGAAATGAATGAAAGCAAACCTTGTTAAGTCAGCACTTCCTCTACTGGTTCGTTCTACAATGTTAGTAAAGCCAATACCATACTCCTTCAATCTGTGATCATCAAGACACGTCATCGGTTCCGGTATTAATCCCGACAGATACAGACATTTCCCTGAAATGAAAGTACAAGAATTCCAAGCTGACAGATGTAAACATAGGGAGAATTTTTTTTGAAAAGAATTCTGTGGTCCTTTGTTATAAAGAACTGGTAAATTATTTGATAGCATGTGGTTAGCCTGTCTGTGCTTACAACACGGCAAATTATGTTGGATAAGATTTCAATGCAAACTATGCAGTGAAAGTCTTACAATCCTTTCAACCTGATTTACACTTTGATGTAAAATACTGACTTGCTACAATGTTACATTTAAAGGTAGCACTGACAGTTCTTTTTCGCAAAAGGGCTATTGTATCACAGAAATTACAGGATTATCGAAAACTGAATTGAGTTTTGACTTGTCTGAATTGTCACCATTCATATAGAATTTCCATATTCACAAGATCTATTTCCTGAAAACTGATAAAAATGGGGGTAAAAAGGTCTTACAGAAATGATTTCCAGGTCCCGCGTAGTGATGACCTTTGAAGGCAGCAAAGAGTCCTGGATTAATCCCAACCTGAAAAGATATACAAGGTATTCAGTGTTGGATACAGAGGGCAATACTTTGAAAGGCAAGCATATATTGATAAGCGTTATTAAACGACTTAGCTTGCCTTAGATCCAATTACATGGGTACCAAGTTAGCAGCAAGCATCTTGTCACGTAAACCAGCATGCTGTAGCAATAATTTCTCAATTCTTTTTTTTGCTAGTTATCTTACCTTCATGGCTTATATGTATGTTATGAGAATGGAAATTATAAACATACACATGGCTTATGCTATCACATATCACATGACTCATGCCATCATATATCACATGACTGATGCTGTTACATATCAGGCAATAGGAATACCAGAATGACTAAGATAAATCTAACAAGGACACTGTCATGGTCATGCACACTGCCCCATTATGCTTTGCGAAGAACAGTCAACGATATAAGCAAAGAAGTTAGCACTGAAACAACAACTTACAATGGCTATATCAAGGTTATAATCTAAATGATCAGGTAGTGTTCTCTTCAGAACCTCTTCCTCTGGCATTCCTTGGAATCGGTCAACTTTCCTCCTTTTTTTGGCTGGGAATGCATCTGTTATTTTTTCTTGCTTGATTTTTTTCTTCCTTCCCTTTGTTGGAGTGTTTGAAACTGCCGGCTGCTGTTGCTGCTGCTGCTGCTGCATTTGGTGTTGATATTGAAGGTGTTGCTGTGGGTGTTGTTGTTGTTGGTGGTGTTGTGGGTGCTGTTGATGATGTTGTGGATGTTGTGGATGTTGATGGTGTTGTTGCGGGTGCTGTGGGTGTTGATGGTGTTGTTGTGGGTGCTGTGGATGCTGTGCTTGTTGCTGGTGGTGATACTGCATCATCATCATTTGTTGGTGATGATCCGGAGGTTCCATTTTAACCATGTTCTGGTCTGGCGGTTCCATCTTAACCAAAGGGTGACTAGATTTAGAATGAGAAAAGACATGCAGGGGTCGCAGTCAGAAAAATTGTAACAACTTAGCTCGGTCATTGAACCAATCTTTTTTGAGATTGGGGATATCGCCGAGCAGTTTTGTCTGTAGCTTCTCCACTAGGTGACTGGGTGCCGTACGTTGTGAGTTAGAACCCGATTGAAACCAACATATCATGCTAAATTGAGGATTACAAGGCATTCATATAATCATTCACACAGGATGAAACTGATCAATAAACAACTCTAACTGGTAAAATTCACTTGGCCAGAGTTTTCAATGGTATACATCTATATTCACAGCTTTACGGTGTAGGTACATCAACATTATTGGATAGGGTAAGGCAAATAAAAGTTAGTTCTTCACTAACATGTACACAGTTGAAATCTTGCTACTCTGATGAACACTTGTTTCCATGGCATCATAACTAGTCTTAAGTGTTGCTGATGATCAATCCTACCTGTACCTGTATTACTGAACCTCAAGTGAAAATAACACAATATTGACACACACTTTTGAAAAATCATGTTTCTTCATTCATCCACCACTTTCACTATGTGCATAGTAAGGTGTTTTCTCACAGACCATCTCAGATTGTCACATAGGCTCAGAAGAGTTAGCATCTTGCTCAAAACCCCTTCCCTTTCCCCTCCCCCTCCCTATGAACAAAAAGTTCAAGAGTGCAAAGCGTTGATGTCTTATAGGAGGTACCATGTAAAAGTCTGCATACAGCTACAGAATAATACTCAAATGTGAAACAAGGACATATTCAAATCAGGGTTACTCTACCCCCACGTAGAGAAACCATAATCAAAAGTACAACATACCGTACAGGATGAAATTAAGTTACAATAAAATATATACTGCAAGAAAATGTCAAAATTGCATTTAATGTCAAGTTCCCTTTTTGCTTTTACTCCGTTGTTTTCTATATTTGTGAGTATGGAACTTAAATTTATATGGGGTTGTAAATACAAATGTTTCACTGTTGACAAATTTATTGATACCTGCATGAGCTTGATGTGCAAGTCACAATCTTAATTTTGGACAATGTCTTTAGTTTTTTTTCTTCCCTCAGTCACTCACAAAAGTTCAAAGGGTTACTGAACCTTGTTTGCTGCATACATCTTCTACAGGCAGTATGACTAACCCTGAAGTGTGGCATGAAAGCACATAGACACTTGGAAATCATTTAAAATTTCATACTAAATATCATCATTCACCATGACATTGAGGTTATGCATGTTAACCATGGGATATTTACGAGCAGCACACAAAGCCACTGTCCAGAGTAAAAATTTAATTTGGTTTTGAAATAGTTTGTTTTTTGTTCTTTTAATAATTTTCCTGCCAAGTCCATATTTCACCACCAGGTAAAGATGGTTAAAATTAATGAAACACAACGTATTCCATATGATGTATTTTAACATAATACTGTACATTTGAAGGCTGTTGAAAACATAATACTGTAAAGTTGATTTTTTTGGACAAAAGACTCTATAACATACCAAGCCAAGTGGGTGAAAATATGTCATGTTTTGGCTCAATACGGCTTTTTACTGACTTTGCTGATGGGGAAGTGATACAGTTGTTACTGTCTGGCAGGAAAGGGTTAATAATTCTTGCAGCCACCAATTTATGAGCCAAAGTGAGGTTCACTGAGGATTTCTAAAAACAAGAGAATTTCACTTTTTGAAATATGACAATCTGAGACAGTCCCACATAGAGCAACATATACAATTTTTCTACCTTTCATACCATCAAGAAAAGTGACACATGCACTACTTCAGACAGTCACTGATTGACAAAACTACTGTTGTTGATAATTGTTGGTAACCTTCACATGGACCCATTGTGACCCATTCAAAGAAAAACAATGGGGTTCCCATTCAGTGTCTGTCTATACATGTGTCCTGACCAGCAGAGCCAGATGTTTTTACTTGTGAAATTAGTGGTTTCCGTATCAAACTAACTTCATATACTTAAAATTTAACATGTAAAGCTGAATGTGTACTTTTCTCATGCTGTATTATTTTTGTTCACATCTGTCAGCAGTGTTCAAGGCAGAATTTGAATACACTATTTCTTTTGAATTTTGCAAAGCAAACACAGCCTGCCACATTAATGGGGAAAATTGTGTCATCATACAATTTGCTAAACCTTTATGTGGATTTTCCTCAGAAAAAGGAAAGAAAATCCACAGAACAAAAACAAGAGAAATTAAACTGAAGGACGGCTGAGATATTTTCAGGAAGGTCTGGTGACAGTTACGGTTAATTTACATATGTTTTGTCTTTGAACGGCAATTTACAGGTGTGAAGCCAAATTTGCATGTGACAACATTGACTGCTGTAAATTTTGTACACAGGATTTTTGCCACTTTGGTACTTACAAATATGGGCTGGGTTGATGAGGCGGCTGAGGGTAGTCCATACCTGTCTCGTGGCTGTAGATGGGAAGAAAATAATAACCGTTAAATACTTCCTTAAAATGTTTTTTCGTTATGTTAACAAAGCGCTGTGCGAAGGGTTTCAGTAACACGAATAGACAAGCAGTGTATGCCATGTACCTTGCACCCGACCACTTGTATCGAGGTGTGATTAATCGAATACCGTCTGTATTTCAATGGAGAAATGTAGATCGAGATTAACAAAATTCATCTTCGGGATAAAAAGACGCATTCTATGAATCAACTGAACATACTTTACCTTATTTATGATATTTAAAGGCCACTCTTAATCCTCTGCGAGAACAATGAATCTGCAGACTGAAACCAGCAATCGGAAATTTTTTGTATCAGGTCACCGTTGGTGGCGTCCTTGTTTTCAATGTCCAGCAAATGAGTTATTAATAAACATCCAGACCTCAGCGTTGTCAGCCGTTTGAAAACGTTGTTTGTGTAACCTAACCGAATACCTATGCAAAATTGTCATTTTCAAATCCTTTTATCAAAGTTCTTTGTCCCATTGTAAGCCTCTAATACAAATATACAGAAAACTATTTAAAATTCCTCTCTGCCGTAAACCGTAGAGGGCTGCCATCGGCTACTTCCGGTACTTTTACATGCAGTTGGCTTTGGATTCCGATGTGGCACATTTCTCCTCTTTCAAGACTTTTTAAATATCATAAGGGAGCTGTCAGTTATTTCGTAGGGGGAGGCTCTGAGACAGGGGAACTCAGGGATGTTCCGCTATGTAAAATGTGATTTGACCCTCTCCAAAACCCCTATCTAAATTGTGACCTTCCCCCTTTTTTCCAATTTGTGAAACATAACACCCCCCCCCCCCCGCGGTTCCAAATTATAATAATAATAATATTTTTATTGCTTGCTTGTAAATATAGGATTTACATCACATTTGTGGCAATAAAAGTATGATACAAAAATAAGTTAAAATTTTCTTCAATAAAGATAAAGTATTACAGTATAATAATAGTAGCTAATAATAATAAATATAACTAGGTATTTCTTTGTTTATATAAATTGAGAGCTTGATAATGCGTTTATAACTTTACAGGAACTGCTTTGCCCGGCTGACATCCATGTTTACTAATGTTCACCTATGTCCTCACCTCTTTGTTTGTGCCCCTATCATTTGCCAATTCTGTGGAATTTGACCTTGTTTTTCATATATATACTTTATACTAGGTCTTACTTACCAGAAAACCCTTCAAAATTAACCCTTAATGGATCATGCACTACCTTGGGTGGCACTTAGCCAACGCACATTTTTCAGAAGCAATATCTCTATCAAAGATGACATGAAAATCCCTTCTTACTATATATTTTCAAAAGACAGAGAATCCAAAGTTAAGTATGGTAGGTTTACTTGAAGGATGCCCGGAGTACATTTTGAGATAGACCTCAATTTTTGTATTTAATGTTAAAAAATTGATTTAAGCAAAAAGTTGATACTACTCTGTGAAATTTAATATCTCATTTGAAAACTAGATTTGGAAATCTACATTTGGAACAATTTTGTCTGTATTATCTATTCTCATTCTAACAAATGGCAGGGGTTGAAAGAGTGACATTCCGAACAAAAAGTGATAAATCATGATATGCAAAATTGAAAGGACTATTAATCAAAATGTAGAAATTTTATTTCCAAAAAAAATGACCAGTTTTTCATACAGTATTTAAAGAAAATAATGTAAACATTTCACAGAATTTAATTAAGAGTGGAGGGCAGGTTTGTAAAAAATATGACACCCCTCCTACGCCCCATTCCCGACCCACCCTCCTAATAATAACTGAAAGGTCCCTAAGAATCAGGTTAAAAAATATGAGTATTCATATCACATGTCTTTGTTGCATGAATAGGATTTTAAAGAAATACTTGTTACAGGGAACACCCGTCCAATGGGCAGATGGAAATGAGTTAGTTGGGTAGACAGTCAAGATATAATTACATAAACGCAGGTATAACTTTTCACACTAGGCAGGAAAGCTTTCAAAAATACCTACCTAGATCACAGAGGGCTCAGTCTCCAATAATTTCTCATCGTTTGTGTGTTTGTTTGTTTGTTTATGAATACATACAGTAAAATCACAATATAGCTGAAACATGCATAATGTATGTTTGTTCCAAAATTAAAGTAATAAATAAAAAACAAAATGTAAAAATGAAAGCCAGAACAGCATGATGCACACTCTGCAAGAACTACCACTCTTACCAGACAAACAAATCCAAGTATTACTTTCTGTATACTTGAATGTATTTGTCTGGGCAGAATTCGTTCGGGTTGGATGCGTAAAGTTCTGGCTTTCATTTTACACTTCATATTACATTTATTGCTTATAATTTCAAACAAAACACTGAAAATATATCATCATGTTTCAGCTATATTGTTTTTACTCCATGTTTTCATTAAAATCAACACAAACAAGAAGAAAACATCAGACACTGAGCCCCTATGCCCAGATGTCTTGTTATGTTCAATGGTTTTCTTGCACTGGTTGGTTTATAGGGAAGAGGTATATTGAAAATGAATTAAAATGTAATAAAACTGAATTGAAATATTTTCTTTTCAAACTTTCAGACACTTTTTCGGACAAAGTGTGGTATGGTGAAAATCAATAATATACGTTTTGAATTACACTTTGAACTTTTGTAAATAAAGATTTCTGTCAAAACATGGAAATTTCCTTATCAGAAAATGTTGAAATAAACATAGATTATGTTCTGATGCTTAAACCTTGAGTATAAACTGCCATTCACCACAATTATTTTTCTACCATTTTCCCTTTTTTTATTTGTTTCCTTCCACTCTGAAATTATCAATTGCAACTTTGTGCCACTTAAAAGGAAAACCTTAGTATGTAACGATCGAAATATTTTTCTTTGTTAACCTTTCTCTGCAAAATATTTCCTGTAAATAATTCGTAAACACTTACTGAAAAAATTATGTATGTGACAAGACATCTATTTTGATGACTTCTTTAGTTAATGAAGCATCTCCACATGATCGTATCCACTATGGTACCCATCTTTCGGACATTTTAATAGTTTCAGGCTTTGTATTTCCTATCTGCATGCAGACTATTCCAACTGCACATGCACGTAGGTTTCACTGATCTCGAGCAACCAAATCCAAATCTGAATCTGAAGCAATGGCTAATATTTGAGCATGTTGAGTGCATTGATTACGAAATGATATGAATCGCTTTGACCTTACGCAAAGTTCGCCTCACGGTTGACTAGTCCTGCATGCCGGTTAATAGCTTATATAACACATAGAGTTTTTCCTTGGTCAATCGTGATCACGACTTACTCTTTCAGAGTAGTTTCATTGCATTCCAAGTGCAGAAGTAGTGCTCGACGAAGGAAAGGTCGACAGTCAACGGCTGCACACACGCGGTGCGTGTCCCACATGTCCGTAGTCAATGCCCTCTCAGTTGCGGAGCAGACGACTTCGCCGATTACTTCAGAAGTGGCCAGGCAAGAAGTATTTCGGGATATATAGATTCTTACCGGTTTTCTTTTTGGTCGGAGCGGCAATAGAATGGACCATGATAAATGCTAGAATAGCACCTGGTGGCGAAACGTTTTGTAAGTTTCATATCATTATAGACTCTAAAAAAACTCCGAACATCTCATCTGATATTCAGACATTATCAACTTGTAATGTTGGCTGGGATGAGATCTCCAATGATCTGTATCGTCACATGACAGTACCGTAGCATACATTTACTTCGATGTGGTGGGGCCGCAGAACAAGAGGCCTGTTTAATGTGAAACAGATATTCGTATGTTTTCGTGTCCTTTCTCTTTTTCCCTCTCTCTTTCATTTCAATTTCATTTGATATCTAGGGTCTATGGTTGAAGTTGTCAGTCACCATCCAACAATGAAGCGATACCTTTTAGAACCCCAGTTGATGTTTCCGAGTGAATAGCTTTTTATTACATTGATATTTATGTCTCTCAAATGTATACAGCACTGTCATGTATTGTGAACAAGGAAAAGTGTGTGGCACTGGCAGCTGCGTATATTTTTTTGCAAGCAGTTGTGTACGATTTACAGTTTATGGGCAACTTGAGTGCAGGCAAACATGCAACAGAGAAATATTCTTGTCATCAACTGTCGGCTACATGTTGTTCTTTTGGTATTTTCTGTAATTTTTTTTTTTTTGGTTGAGAAACAGCGGAAACGTGGTCAGCACTTTTGCATATGCATGCTCAGTTTTATTTCAATAATACAGGGGGTTTCTTGCCATCTCTGTACAAATATGCTGTTTATATTTTTGTGGGAAAGTCCCTGTGTAATTTGAAATGTTCCTGCATCAGCTGTTTTGCCATGATATTTGTAATTGTCATATGTAAAAGTCGAAGTATACAGTGGATATCTAGAATAATGGATATTATATGTCTTTACTCATCATATTTTTTAGATGATGTTCATCGAAGGAAACAAGCAGAGAGATTAGCAGAAGAAAAAGATCAACATTAATACCAGAGTCTCTGTGAGTAATATTATCTGTACCTAGGCAGACATCAAGACAGCATTCAGAATGCCTGCAGGAGTACCTTGGTCTCAGTATCTCAAGTTTTTAACCGCAGGGCTTGTCACCATGCTTGCAGGAGCCCAGCTTGTCCACGTGATTTACAAGCCTGACCTGGTAAGTATGAGATAGTATCAGATACCAATTAAGCAGATGTTCAAGCCCCTTGCTAAAAGTGCTTTTGATGCATGGCTTTCACCACTGAGAAAATACTGGGAAAATCCTTGTTGTATGTTTGGAATGCAAAGTAGTCTGTACTGTGATAGTTTGCAGTCATTCATTAACTTTTGCATTCTTGGAAATAGTTCAAGGGCACTCTTTGGACCACAGGCGACCCAATAAGTTCTGAGTTTTTCACACTGTTTTCTCTATCATTTTCTCTTCTTTCTTCATGCTCTGAATGATCGGAATAAATAAAATAAATGGTTTATATAACCTAACCTAGCCTCTGTGACTCTTTATTTATTTTACACTCCATTACAAGGGCGTATATCTCTCATACACACATGCTGTAATTAATTAGTCAACACAACTAATTATGCTAATCCGTGGACTTATCAGGGATTTTACGGGTTGTCAACATCGCGAAAGATAGGAATGGTTACTTAAACGGGAAGGTAAGAAGCTCTCCTGAAATGTGTCCAGAAATTACCAAATTGCGGCCAGTCATGACCATTTATCCACAATCTACTGCAGCCAATGTATTTTGGTGGCCGAGGAGAGTCAGCTACTCTAATTTCAAACGTTTAAATGGTCGCGAACAGTGCAAACCCTGCCAGTGCCTTGCCTGCAGTTCATGGCATGAGGACGTCCGTAAAGCAGAAGTCGGAATTGAAACCTTTGACCTTTACGTTGTTATATGTGGGCAAACTTGTAAACATATTTCCCGGGACAAGCCTGATTTTGACTAGGGTCAAAGTTTGTGTACGTGGTTAAGCGTGGTTCTCTCAATCGGGTGGTGTTGCTAAGGTTTTGTCTGCCCACCGTCCGTGGGTGGAGGGACGGTGGTCTGCCTTAATAATTTTGCTGTATTTTTCTCATAAACATTGGAAATTCGTTTGAGTTTTAAGAAACATTAATTTTATATGAGGAATATTCTAGCTCGTATCCTCGAATTAATCAGCCGATTTTCTTTGATACAGTTTTTTATATGGTTTGGAGAACTCTTTGGGGCGGCGTCAGATAACAAGTGGAATGAGACAACAACATTTCGTCCATGTAAGGAAATCATATAGCAAGTACTGCTTACGCTGGTGCAAACTCTACGAAATATTATGGTATCAAAGATGTTTTCCATGATAGTTTACAAGGTTTCTTGTCTAAATTCGCGGAAATAATCAAGAATATCTAAAAAATACTACACGTAATTATGACCACATTTTGTATGTGTGGGCCTAGAGGTGTTGTTTGCCGTTCCGAACGTATGTTCTACACGTACGCGACGTATGGTATCACTGATCAGCTGATGATGGAACGTAATTACGTGTAACTAAACTTCTCCATAACTATATGTTACCGGCAGACATGGAGATAATAGCGAGTGAATAGAAATGACGGTGACTGGTTTAAAAAATTCACAGTGCTGGTAAAAATTCTCACAGGCTTCTTAACGTAGTGGCCGACATCATCGGTGATGTCAGTTTGTGTGTCGATGTTGCGAGGTCACCGCTGACGTGACTTTAGTGACGGGCTGCACTGAGCCTCGTCAATCGCTTGTACGCCAGAAAAAGAACGGTCTGCGAGTAGTCATGTCGGAAAAAGCTGGAAAACGGCGATAGTTTGGTGATTTTTGAGCGGATTTCTGGTAGTGGTAGGCCCCTAATAACCATGTTGTCGATGAGTGTTGGCAATTTGGGTGGAAAATTTTCGAAATATCGACAAACAAAGTTGCGACAAGCGTGCTGTCGGGCAGAACATGGACGTTCCCATGGCTGTGGTGGTGACGTTAAAGTCAAAACCAGCCGTAAAAGGCAGAAATCCCGTCCGAAAACACCACAGCTATGGACCCAAAGCTAGCCTAACAGTACAAACGAAGTTTCATAGCCCGTGCGCCGCTTCGGGAATTTTGTGCACTAACAGTATAAGGCGCGATTGAAAATCGATGAATTCCCTAGACTAGTAGCGACCATGGAGCTAGAAACTAGCTCCATGTAGCGACCAAATCTCTTTAGGAGAAAAAAGTAACCGGCGAGATTAACTCTTTGACGCCGTAGAGTCATTCTAGTCATGAGCTTGGTTGCTACCGTATACCAGAAAACAACCGACTTTGACGTCAAAGGCCTGTTGCTGGTACGTACTTTGAGACAGAAAATAACGATATGTTACCGGTAGACATGGAGTTAATAGCGAGTGCAGAGAAATGAAGGTGACTGGTTTAAAAAAATCACAGTGCTGGCCAAAATTCTCCAGTGTGTGCTCCTGTTAATGTGTCACCATTGTGCCTTGAATCACGACGCGGTTTGTAAATTATACTTGGTATATACACTCCCAGAAAACGACGACATGAAACATACATCTATATAATGTTGTTGAAAAACTCATGAAACGGCCACTCCGGCAATCTTTTTCTGCTTGGTCGGTCGATACTTTCTGGGTGGCATTTGTTACATGGAGCAGGACCATAATTAGTTATGTTAGAATTTGGCGCTTGGCAATGAAAAGCATGCGCGTTTCCAGCGTTCCTTTCGATCTAACTTCCCGTTTATTTTTGAATAATGAGCAGTGTTTGTTTGCGCATATCATGAATATATAAGCGTCCACTAGGTTTACGGACGTCCTCGGGACATGTTTCCCAAGATCTTCATACCTTCTCCTTTTTCATTAACATCACTATCTTTCCGATGTTGACCAACCTCTGATAAGTCCACGGATTAGCATAATTAGTTGTGTTGACTAATTAATTACAGCATGTGTGTATGAGAGATACGCCCTTGTAGAGGCTAGGTTAGGTTATACAAACCATTTATTTTATTTATTCCGATCATTCAGAGCATGAAGAAAGAAGAGAAAATGATAGAGAAAACAGTGTGAAAAACTCAGAACTTATTGGGTCGCCTGTGTTTGGACCATAGATAATTCAAACTTAAACATGGCGGAAGTCATCGTGTTTGAATTGAGGCTGAGAACACACGACCCCAAATGAAATAATTAGTTTCAATTACTGGCAGGTTTATCACATGTATCGGAAGTTACACTATTTCCATGGTGTGATTGTGGCCAATAGTTAGAGTGAATAATCAAAATCAAAGCTGACTCTCACTCCTCTGTAAATACTGTTATCATGTCATGTGCATAATTTACAATATGACCCTTTGGACGAGGAAAAAAACATTGCTCCTCTGATTTTTTTTGCAAAGCTACAGGCGGAGCAAGCAAAATTTTAAAGGAACCAGCAAAACTCCCACTAGTTACATTGTTGCAGATGACTTGAGTCTAGATTTTACAAACTGTCCAGAATAATAAAGGCATTACAGATACAGGCAGTGTTAACAAAACAAAATCTTAGCATTTCCACATGCTCCAAGAAAAAAATACTGCACAACAAATAATCGCAATGCAGAAGTATATATTTGCCACAATTTCAAAAAAATTACAAATTGGCTAAAGTATTTAGTAGAAGTAGAAGTGGCAATTCAAAGTAACAGTCTAATTAATATTCATTCTTCCAGATCCATAGGCGCAAATGTTTATTTTATACCTTTCATGAACCTGTTCACTTCAAATTCCCAACAAGCAGGTCCACAATCGTCATTGATAACAAAAGGTATTGGCCAACCCATGGTGGTGAAAGGGTTAAAATTTACCACCAGTCTTCGTCATACTTCTTCCTCATATCAGTTCTATTAACAAGTTCCCTACCACAATATTTATTAAATGAATAACTTTTCACACTACTCATAGCTTTAAATGGAAATATTGGTAAAAACTGCTAAATTTATATTTCTTCATTGTTTTGCATTTGTAGTCAGTACCTGGTCAAACTGAAGACAATGGTGATGACCCTGACAAGCTACCTGCTGGGAATTCTACTGAGACTGCAGAAGATCAAAAGTAAAAACATGTATGCAGAACTGGACGATAAATTTATTGACATCAGAGTTAGATTCAGATTCTGTTGATAATTCCCTGCTTCTCACCATAAATCATGACAGTCTGTTAACTCTATCATTCCTAATGTGTACAACTATTCATTCATATTAGTGGGATATCTCCATCAGTTTTTGTCAAAATCACACTTTGCAAATGTAGCCCTTAGTCCCTGATATCACCCATAATACCATACAGCCCTTGGTCATTCCTTAAATTGAATTGAACATTGTGACATTTCTGTTATATGTGCAGGTAATTCAAAGACACTGCCAGGGTCTTATCCGGTCCTGTATCAATGATTGCATGAGAGCAACACAGTAGAATGTCTACATATTCAGTGTTGTCTGTCCAATCAGAAAAAAACCTTTATTAATAAACTAGAATACAGTTCAGAGTTCAGACTTCATCTACTCAGATTCATTTTCTGCTTGTACCTGGCATACACTGGAAATCCTCTATACAATACCTGTCTAGTTGTCTTCACTCAAAACCTGGAACAATTCAGCACCCTCTCAGCTCTCTCTAAAGAGAAGGCAGTTGTCTGTAGCTGTGTTCATTATGCTGTTTCATAAACCTCATCCTTCACTTCACTTGAACTTGACATCAAGGACACAAGGTTGCAATCTACATAGCGATTCTCCCCAAAGTTAAAAG
The DNA here is from genome assembly GCF_041260155.1 of Ptychodera flava. Taxonomy (NCBI): domain Eukaryota; kingdom Metazoa; phylum Hemichordata; class Enteropneusta; family Ptychoderidae; genus Ptychodera; species Ptychodera flava. The sequence continues at coordinate 4,090,033 of NC_091933.1, read as the reverse complement.
ACTAGTACCCACAGTAATTTAACGCCCCCTCAGACTAACACATCAGGTTCGGCATTAGATTCAACCTGTATCCAAAACATTCCCACATGCCCTCCACAAAGCCAAATGTTGGGTAATGCATACTATACACAACATAGCCATCTCATGTGCACACCCAATTGCTTTCCATAAATACATCCAAACAGCAATAATATGCACAAACATCCATTGTAGGACAGTATTCTGCTGGTGATACCAGAATGCCTATCAATTCAAAACCCTTGCATAACAGTTTTTACTAGTAGAATAAGGTAACTGTGGATCCCTGTAAAATATAGAAAAGAATCTTTAGCTCATTGTACATAAATGTCAAACTGTTTGAGACATTTCTTCCCTGGTTACTTTAATGAGATAAAGTCACCAGTTTGCCACATTTCAAAGAAATAAATATTATTGTATTGTGCAGGCTGCAAAGGTAATCCTAGATCATCAGTGTTTTTAAGTTTTCCATCTAAAGGCAGGTTGAGGGCAGTATTTGGACAATCTAATTAACTGTACAGGTCTGCACAAAACTATTATCCAAATACTGCCCTCACCCTGCCTTTAGATAGAAAACACAAAACATTGCACTGGGTAAAATGCTTGATGTATGACAATATTATACATACCGGTATAGTGATCTGGTGATTCTGTATATTGCTCAAATGTGTACGTTCAGTACACACATACGTATACAAGTAAAATTCACAAGTACAGTGTATGCATATACTCTTGTTCTGAATAGATATACATCACATACACCAGTGCATCGATATGTTCCATATACAAAGATATACCCTATGTATGCCATTGATGAATGTTGTGTTCCATATATGTAACTATACTGAACATATATCAAGCATTTTGCACAGTGTTGATGATATAAGATTTTTGGATTAATATCCATTCTTCACAGTAATTGCATATGATACCTGAGCTGTAAGTAAAGCTTGATTGGACATTTATTAATAGATCATTCATCATAATAAAGCCAGCAGAATAATTAAGACATCTTAGAAAGGGACAAAAACAACCAACATAATTTCACAAATTATGCCCTTTATAAGAATCAAACGATAATGATCAAAATGCTTTATATCCAGAAATGGCTCTTTAAATCAGTATAGACATTAAATTTTACTGAACAGCAAGTCCAAGTCAAAATCTTGCTATTTTCTTGATATCAGAATTCAAAGAACACAGTTATATAAACTCTCTCCAAAGATAAGTTATAAAATTTTGGAAAACATACTGGCAATTACAATTTTTCATATGTCCTTCAAGTATATAAATACCAATAGTGATAATAATGTAGGTATGTGGGTCAGTCAACAGGCAAGTATGTCAACCTTAGCATTGAGATGTGTAAGTAGATCTCTGATAATAAGATATAAACTTATTAAATTGATGAACTTTCATTGAGATTCACAGTGTTCTATTGCAATATTTCCACCCTGGCAGTCATGCTGTGCTTTAAATATTTGACTCGTAACATTTTTAGTTTCATTCAGTTCAGTTAATTTCATGTTTTCATACATGATATTTCAGCTACAACTTTGCCTGTAGAAAGTAGAACTTTCCAACTTATCATACAGTACATATTCTCCTTGAATTTCATGCTGCACCTACCAGTCTTCCCTTTTACATAATGGAATGTCCTCAATGAGCTGTTTCAAATTTTATATTCTTTTTGTCTTTCATTTATTGTTCACTTTAATTCAGAACAAACACGTGTCAAAGTGCGTCATACAATATCAAAACTTGTAAATACTACTGAAAATAATGTTCTCTAATTTCCTGCATCACCACTTAGATCTAGACATTAAAAAGTCCTAAGATACATGTGATGAGATGATATCAGTGCTGTTGCATAACGCAGAATATGCTACATCTTGTTAGAAGAAACCCCTTGATAAATTATTGTTCTTATTACAATGAAAGACCTGTATGAGTTGGTGCCAAGGACTCTATGTTAAGATTTCAACTGAGCTCAAGACATCTGTACACCAACAAGGAATGTTTTATCTTGCTTTTTCTCATTGAATATTCAGCAATGTTGATGTGAACATATTGTCATGACTTCAGTTATAGTGCTTATGAATTGAGTTATGTTTCTCCAAACACATCTAATTTTATTGAAGGTGAGTCATTCACCAACAAAGCAGGAGTAGATTCCGTATTGTACGAATGCCAGTAATTTTATTAGGAATGTTTTTGATCTGCAAAATGATGTACAGAAATGTAAATGTTTTCCCCATTTTTTGAAAGATATGCCATTGTGGAAGCTTTGTAAGTCTGTTGTGTAAAATTTGAATAAAATTTCATAAAAATGAAATACTGTTTTGCTTCATTTATAGATGTCTTTGCTTTAGAGAAGTACAGCAGTATTATTACAACTTACATGATATCATTTCAGCCAGACACTGGATATTTACTAGCTATTCACTGACTTTGGTTTGATGCCAACTTGGTTTTTACCCATGGATGTTTGAAGCTGCTACATTTTGACAGAATGCCATCAAAAGATTGTTCAGAACATGGGTCCATATGCTATTTGAAATTCTTTGAATTTTGAAGCTTCCAGGAACAGTCCTGAAAACGCCCTTGAAATGGAGTACTGGAAAGCCCAGAGAATTTATTATCCATCCAACATTTTTCAAAAATGACAAAATTATCAGTTGTGATATCGTAAAAATGATATGCAATTTGATAAAAAAATGAGACGTGAAAATTATATCTTGAAAATGGCATTTTGGACCGAAGAAAATCCTTGAAAATTGCTGAAAAAGTCCTGGAATTTTATCTGACTTTAAGTGTATGGATACAGGAATCCAACACATTACTACACTGCATTTTGTCAGCTAATCTGCACTATATATGATATGCATAAAATGATTCCAACTGACATCACTTCAAATGTCATCCAACACCATCAAAATGAGCAGGATGAATCACTCTTCCGTTCTGACACAGTCCCTCCACAAGAGGGACCGTGGTTCTGAGCGATGTCAGAGATATCACAATGACAAGTTGAGGGCGCCATTCATCTCCCATGACTTGTGGCAGACTTTCAAGCAAAAAGTGTTCTGTGCTGAGGTGGAGCTGCACATTGCCAGCAGTTTTTTCAAAGGAATATTTCTCATCAAAAATGACAAGGAAAGTCCCTCTTACTATATATTTTCAAAAAGCAGAGAATCTAAAGTTTTGCATGGTAGCAATAATTTACTCGAAAGAAGAAGGGCATGTATATTTGGGGTAAAAAACCTAAATGATAAAAATTTGCCTGAGTCAAAAACTCGGTACCATTTTCTGAAATGTAATATTTCACTTCAAACAAGAGTATGTGTGGAAAAATAGACTATTTTATTTTGCATTATCTATCCTCATTCTAAAATGGCAAGGGTTGAAAGACTTACACTCAAAACAGTTAATAAAAACATGATTCCGTAACAAAATTAAAATGCCTCTTATTCAAAATGTAAGAAATTTATTGCCAAACAAAACAGTCGTTTATAATATTAACCAAGCCAGAGTGGAGTTACATTCTTTGGAAATACTGAAATTGGGAGAAAAGAGAAGCCAGGAAATTGGGTGAGTTGCATACATTTGCATAGATTAAGACTTCTTTATGATGCAACTTACCACTGCTTGTCGAGCTAAAAGGTGAACCCAGCCAATATTTTAATCTTCGGTTAACAAATTAATTAAAGAATGAATATTTGCAAAAAAGTGACTTTTGAGCAAAATATGCTGTGTTGGGTGCAGCGCCCCCTTAAGCTACCTTCACAGTCTTGTCAGTGTAGAATATGAATTCACCAAAAAAATCAACCAGTAAACTACTAACTCTGTTCCTAAAGATAGTGCAGATCAGTTTACCAAAGTCAATGTCACACATGCAGAGTTTTCCATTTTCCTTCATCTTTGTCAAATCATTACAAGTATTCTGAAGCAATGATTGATTATCAGCCTGTGTCAATACAAGTACTGTATAAGATTCACATTTCTAATATCTGTCATTTCATGTATATCTTGTGGCATTAGTACGTACACCATGTATAATTTTCACAATGCAAAGCGCTAAATGCTAAGGTTTCCAGCATATAAACTTTGCTGTGAAAATGACATCTTGCAAACTCTGTCACACAACTATTACTTTACTCAAAGATGGTGACTTATCAATCATGTCATTATATTACTGTAAAACATTGTCAGTTTAGCTACCATCACCCGCAGGGTCCAGCCACTTAATACATTAACAGTAAGTATATATTATATATGTGAAACATTTTATAACACAAACTTGACCTTTTTTAAAAAGCCACAGAGATTGGAAGTGACCCTGTGCTATTATCCTTGCTGTGTTATGATTCTGGACCGTGCTATTACCGTAGCAATCTTTTGTCTAGTTCAATGCCAAACTCCACCATAGATGCTGGACCATGCAGCTCTTTATTTTTCCTTTTTTTTTTCTGAAATGTTTTTGAATGACACTTTATCAATACAAACCATAGACCCTAGAGAAAAACTAGGGTCTATGTACAACTGCACAAAATAGAAATGGTTGGCACATGGAATCTATGAACTGTGCACATTTCGTTCACATCACTCTTTCATTACTATACACTTTGTATGGCAGAAGATGTACAGGTCAAAAAATGTGCAATTCATGTCATGGTTTATCAATTATGCAAGTTATCACCAGCCTTCAAAAACAAAACCTGTATGTCATAATTTGAGAAACAATATCTTTTCTTCTCAATACTATTCTGTTAACATTGCTTTTGATTGTTTGCAAGAGGTATGATTATCTCTCACACATCAGAGTCATTCAGATTTTTGAGGTAGTACACAAACTCTGATAACTGAGAGACAATGGGAACGGAAGGTGGAGTCACATTGTTAAACTGTTTTTTTAATTGTCTGAGATATCTGTCTGAGATATTAATGAAGACACTATTCAATACAAAGACAACTTACAAAATGTAAAATTATTTTATTGAATCAAATTTCTGTAAAACAACATTAAAAGCCCATTGTAAATGGAGACGAACTTTATACATATGAAAACTTACATATCACTTTTCTAAAATTTACATGAAGTTTAAAGACAAACGAAAGGTTGAATATAATTATTATAAATTGTACTTTCAAAGTAACTTGAGTTTAAGACAATATACAAGGGATAAAAGATACCTCATGTTTTTTCTATAGTAATCCATGATGTAAAAATAACAATGGTTATAAATGTAATGGCAGTAGACAGTAAAAAGTACATACTCATATCAAAAGTACTCAACACTAGGGTAAACAAATCATTTTCAAGCCATTACCATACTGGCTGGTAAGTCAATTAAGATCACCAGCCCAGTCTCAGTTTCCTATGGCTAACAGTTATGTGACAAGCTGAATAATTGATCTATTGGGCAAGTAAAAACAACAAACTACTAACCTAGTCATTTAAAAAACTACTACCGGTAGTCCAAGAGTTCAAACTAGAGATTTGCTCATCCCTGATTGACCACAGCAGACAGTGAAACACAAACACACACTCTCTCTCTCTCTCTCTCTCTCTCTCTCTCTCTCTCTCGTTTTCTTCCTTTCTACATAGACACAAACATCGAAACATGATAAAAAAGAAACTCTGCATAAATATTACAAATGAAATGGTGTTAATCTGATGAAATTGGAATCATCTGGTTTGTGAAGAATCACTCCACTTCTGAGTAAAAGTTCGATGTACGGTGGCCAATATTTAACTTGTACAGGTATGTAAGGATCATGGGGCCTCTCAAGCTGGGCTTTCATTAACCTCTGATGGAGAAAAAATCAAAATGAAATATGAGCAACAGGAAGAATTTAGATTTGTGTACTTTTTGGGTACAATAGGTTACTAGTATTTCCAAGAATGATGAATTGTGAGAAAGCACAAGAAAAGTTTATTTTGTCACATCAAATTTATATTAAACCCCTTGGGAAAAGTACTCCATACTTTTCATAAAATTCACATTAAGTTTACAGACAAACAATACGCTAAATATAAAATGCTGTGGTTTATGGTGGTTATGATCATCATTAGCAATGGATAAAAACTGAGTTTTCCCAATTCACTGCGCAGAAGAAATATTTAAAGCGGTTTAACACTTGGATAATATATTACAATGCTTGTAATGTATTATAACTCAAGCATTGTAAGATTTGCCTTGCACTCTGTAAACAGCTATGGCATAAATTTACAAACAACTTTACAGCTGAAAGGCAGTGGCATGTCAACATTTATAGCATCCGCTTTAAATGGTTCATTCACACACCAGATGACTGTAACTTTAGACAAGGATTGTATGTCAGCACTGTTAGTGGTGTCATGTTTCATAACTAATATTTGTTACATGTCATTGCAACCCATTAGTCACATATGCTAAAATTGGCATGTTCTTGGCTAAGATGCCATATTTATCCTGGGTGGGATGCTACGACAAAGTGCAACATGAAGGTCACTGGAGAGCTACATTAACTGTTTCACCATCATGGTTTGGCCCCGAACCTGTTGTTATCAATGGTAATTGTGGATCAGTTTACAGGGAATGAGGAGGAAACAAGTTGAGATACAGTATTATTATATATCATTCAACAAAATTTTACAAAATAAGTCTGAGGTCCCAATTTGGAAAATATCGATTTTAACCCTTTCACAAATTTGGTTTGGTCTGAATTCATTGTTTTCAATGGTGAATTGTGGACATTCTGTACAGGGAACTGGGACTGAAATGACAAACTACCATGATTTTTCTTTGTCCTCACAATCAGTATGTAGCTGGTTCATATGTCATACAGTGAGCATTTGTTTACATGCAAAGAAAACAAATTGTAAAATATCAGGTGCCAAAAAATCAGCAAATTATCATCATACCTGAATAAGTCCTTGAAGTGATGTCATCTTTTTCCCATGCATGAATTCATCCATTGTGCGCTGTCCAGATGAAGACCTCTGTGTGATGCAGAAAATCAAACATTTGTTGAATATTACACCTAGATATCACTTCTAACACTGTGAGACACTTTGATCCAAATGCTGGTGAGAAATGAAAGATGATATTCCACTCTGGAACACTATTGCACAGTGCAGCCTAATGCTGGGCAGAACTAAACACACTGTTCTAGGAAAATCAGCACTTCTATTTCTGCTAGTTTTGACTCTATTCAAGACGGTAAAATTAGTCATAGAAATCCCACCATACAGCAATATTTCTCAGAGCTAAATCAGTTCTTCTTTCATTTCTTAGTAAATACATAATAATAGTAGCGAAAATGAAATATCAAAACTATACGTGACTGAGCATTCATACTACAAAACTATTTAGGAAAGTTGTTGATTCTCTAGAAAAATAAAAAAAAAATATTTTACTCTCCAACTGTTTTCCAGAAAATATGAGGAGAAATAATTTTCCAACGGCTTTATTGACAGAACTTTGATCTGTGGCCCATGAGAATTGCATGAATGAGAATTGCAATGCTGGATCTTGTATGCAATTTCTGAAGTTGCAATTAAAAATTAAGACTTAAGTATCTACATCAGTTCATATTCTCTGTTACCTTAGGAGCCAAGGGATAGCTAAAAATTTCCTGTCCATTACTAAATGAAATTTGTATATTCATGACCCCATGTCTGAGAGTTCCATTGATTGCCTTTCTGACAGTTATCTGCCAGTTCGCTGTTTGTTTATGTTACGCAGAACAGATACATTGTTTTGATGATGTAATACTAAATGAAATATTGCACATTTGCATTATAATTGGCAAACCTGACAGCTACAAGGACGTAAATATCACACTTGATGCAAAGAATAAAATTCAATTTTTGGTTTATTAAACTGCATGGTTTTTAGTGAATTGGGCATGGCAGAGATTGAGATACAAAACGGTATTGACAGTTATTGACAGTGCAGGAATGAGCCCCTGTACCACCAAAGTTTGGTAAGGCAAAATTGTCTTGTATGGCAAATATAGACCTCAGGGAAACAGGAGTGTGAAATGGTGAAAACATTTAATTAAAGCATACTGTATCTGTAATGTAATTTTCTAAGTTAGGCTTGAGGTGTATGAAAAGTAATCACACATTGGTTGATTCCCTTTTGACTGTGGTACAACCATTTCCATTTTAAAGCTAAAGTTGATATTCTGCACACACACAGACACATAGACACATAGACAACAAACACAGATACATTACACACTGTTGAGAATTCAGAACCAGCTACCTACCCTTCCCATGGACTGGCGGGCATCATCAGCTGTTGGTGACGGAAAATGTTCGGAAAGAAAGTCGGAGACCTTCTCATCAAGATCACTGAGGTACTTTTCTAATTTCTTCTGTTTCTTCCGCATCATTTTCCTGGAAACAACAATGATTTTTTTTAATTGAAGATAAGCCATGAAACCCTACAGAGTCTGAATGAAGTGCAGTTTACATATTCACAAAGGTACAGTAGGAGGAATACAGTCATTGTATGTATTAACACCAGATCCATACTTCATGTAAGTACTTGTTCTTTGTGAAGTGTATATTCTAAATTAATCACAGCACAATATTTGATTTCCAATAGTCCTAAGCTTAGTGAAGTGTATTCTAAGTTAATCACAGCACAATATTGGACTTCCAATAAGTTTTAAAGGGCCTTTTAACTGTTACTTTTGATAATTTTTCACCATTTTTGTGATGTCTGTTAATTGCAAGTTCTTGTTCTATTCCCCAAAGCATGTCAAAACACCTGTTATTTGGCTTGTCAATACCGTTGTTTACATTTGAATTGTAGTCCTGACCAGAATTCTCTTGTCAACAACAATAATGCAATCTACACATATACAGACTTGGTTGACCAGCATGATACTGTGTATCTCAACATGCACTGAGGAGCAGAACAAGAATTTGTAGTTAACACTGAAACCATGTATAATGACAAAATTAATCAAAGGTTACAGCTACTGGCCCTCTATAGCACATCATAGTTGTTGCAATATCCTACATACACTGTAGAACTAGCAGTAGTTTCCTCTTGGAGCTTGGACTTGATTGCTTCTTGCACTTCAGTGTGTTGATAGAGCTGTTCCTGAGCCCTGTGGTTCAAGTAAAAGGAAAACATATGTAAAATAAAACCAAGAGAATTTTTGTCAAAATGAGTTGGTTTTCTAAACAGCAAAGCAGTTTTTATTTTGAAGTAGATCCTAGCCTATGTAAGCTACACAATTTATCACAAAATCTTGATAGAAAAATCTGGACATCCATCATTTCATTGGCGGTGACAGAATATGACGTAAGCTTAAAATAAAGAAAATTGCAAATCTTTGTGGGTGTAGACATGATACCAGATACCAACAGTGTATAGTTATAAATCATTGGCAATGTTAACAGAGCTCATACATCATATAGGGAGTGATTTTTACTTTTCATGAAATGTATAATGCAATCTTGATGATCCTCATTGCAATCAAAGAAAAACAAGCAAGCTTTATTACTTTTTTAAGTCAGCCTGGAGTTCCTGCTTTTGAGCTTCCACATTGGAGAGGGTTTCCTGGAGTTGTTTCAGAGAGGTTTGAAGTTCATCTGTCAAGACTGCCTTCAATACATCAACATCCAATGGCAGAGCTACAGGAGATTGGAATGAAAATAGATACAACATCAAATGCTATCAATAACAATGCGTACCAGAAAGACACTTCAGTTTGAAGTCATCTCAATGGGTTGTATCTTTGCATGTTTTACAATTCATAGACTGTAGCCTCCCTTGTCTGTGAAACAAGGTCATATTAAAGCAGTGTTGACCATTTCATTATTTTCAAAAGTATTGTCTGGAAATATAGTATGCTTTGATTGAGTGAGAATGAAAAACAAAGGTTGTTTACAGACTCTCTGACAGCTCTTAGTTGCCCTTCAGTTTCTTATCTCTGACCTAGACTGATTTGCACTGTTAGGTCAGCTAAACCAGTCGAAAGGCAAACACATGGTGAATGCATGCTGGTTAAACCAGCTCAATGGGCTGGGCTACACTAATCATGGCAGGAGAAGCCCACACTGGGTAGCCAATGCAGGCCTGTAAGACAGTCTACGCTATTCATTATCACTTTTGATCAATTAGGCCTTTTTATTTTCAACACCTCACAACGTAAGATTTCCTTCCCTCATTAAAAACTTTCATATGTGACAACTGAGAAAATCTTTTAAAATTCAACACTGCATCTATTACTCATTGGACTTGACAATTAGAGCGTTGACAATTATTTGTAGGAGTCATGTATAGTATACATACTGTTCAATGGTGTCTGTTTGAAGACATCAATCTCTCCTTGTATTCTGCTCTCTTTTGCTTGAAACACCCTTACCATCTGTAAAAACATCAATGTTTGTTAATCTTTATGCTCCATGGAACCACATGCAATTAACTCGACAATATGTTGAAGAGTATTGTTTTTGGCAAAATAAACGTTAAAGTCCAGAGTGGTAACATTAAAATAATGCATTGAAGAAGATATCACAATGATATACATTCAAGCAAAGGAAATAATGAAAACAATCTAACTGTTAGGGGCCAGTAGCTGTAATGATTGACAATTTTTCTCGATTTTATTTTTTATGATATCAAATACAGTTTCTTGTTCTACTCCCCAAAGCATGTTGAGATACACAGTATTCAGATTGCCAACTCAGCCTGTACCGCACATGAGTAAACTGCATGGTTATCGTTGATAAGTAAATTCTGGTCCAGACTAGAATTCAAATGTAAACAATATATTGCATTTTACACGCAAAGAGGCTGCATTGACAAACTAAATAGTTTTTGCCTCAATATACTTTCGGGAATAGAACAAGAACTTGCATTTGACAATAAAAAAATTAAAATAGTGAAAAGACCATCAGCAGTTACAGCTACTAGCCCTTAATTATGCATCAACAAAAAAGACAAAGTTTAGCTTTATGATTACATATTAGATATATTTACGGTAATAGTATAATGTACTCACTGGGTTTGTTCCATTATCTGTTTCAATAGGCAGATTGTTTACAACATCATGGTGCACCTTAGAAGATCAGAAAGAAAAAATGGAAAGGGTATTATATTTCTGTGAACATATTTTAAGAGATCAAAGTCAACAACATTTTAACACTATCTTTTCTACAATATGCTAATTTCTCACTTGTTTCAGGAACCTATGATCTAACTAGTAACGATAATGGGATATTATATGTCTAACACATTAACATGTACATTTTCAATGCAAAATCATTCAGCCTGCAATATTGCAGCTTGATAAGCTAATCCTGGAGAATATTTTGAGAAACTCTCTGAGTCCAGAGACCTCCCATTTTGCTGATTTCTTATAATATGCATTTTCAGGAAAAGGTAGCACCATGCTTTTTGAATAATTCATCAACTTTGAAATCATGACCTTGACATATTGACAGTATGCATTTATGAATACATGTGTATTACATCATCAGCTGAACATCACCTCTATGCAGTATTCTCTATCAGTACAGTAATCCCCAACATCTCATATCAAATCTTTTCACCTGGGCATTTTGAAAATTATAACCAATGACACACAAAATAGGACGTGTTGTAACTTCTACATGCTGCCATAGACTCGAAAATCCCGGCTCTTCTCAAACAATTCCATTCAAACAGTGCATCTCATGTAACATTGAAGTTTGTGAAGAGATGTCTGACCAGTAGAATTATCTATATGCAAATATTGATGCTTTCTCCCACATTCAACGATTTCAGAAAGCGTACACCTACAACAACATCTATGTTAATCAATATTGTGATCTCCAAAAGGTTTTTGCTCATCATCATCTTTCTAAAGAATTTCCTACTCAATATTAAAATATACATAACCAACAGATGCCCTTTGGTAAATGTAGGACAATTACTACCGAGGTGTTTAAAAGTGCAGACTCAACCTCAAATTCTATATTAGTTAGCCAAGTCCTTCCTGTTTATAAATTTACCTACTGGTGGGAACAAATTCAAAGTTTATCTTTTTTGCAAGACTTATGGAATATTTCATGCAGATCTTATTAACACCCACTGAATATACCTTGCCTTAAATACTGAGATTGGGTAGGTTTAATTTACGTCACTTTTTTCATTGATTTCCTGATTGATTGATTGCCAAATTACCTTATGTATATCAGTCCATAACTGTTGACAGTCAGCTTTCAGTGTTCTTATTCCTTCTTGTTGTCTTCCTGAGATGGCTGCCTCCTTAAAATGTAGTACATTCAAAAAGTAGAGATATTATCAAGTGTATCTGCAGTATCATTTTCTTATGTTCATGATAGCACGGTTTTTGGCGGTAGGTTTGTTGTTAAATATAGTTGCATGTGCATGAAATTGGTACTGCTGCTAGAAATTTGGACAAATTTTATCAGTGATGCTTGTGTGGCAGTCGTTTGCACTTGTAGATATATTGGGATGCATTGGGCGGAGTTATCGGAACCTGGAAATTTGGAAACATGGAATCAAAGAAAAAAATATAAACAATGAGGGGAATATATTTGCAGTAGAGATATTGGCCGCTGCTCATTCATGTAGGGGTAGTTACCTTCAGCATGCCAGCTAAATATTGCCAGGAGCAGACCACAGTGTAGACCACTGCACCGTGCATTGACCATACTGATTAGTGTGGCAAACCTCTGAGTTTATGAGGAGCACAAACTTTATAACACTCTTCACTTTTGTTACACGTTGTCACAAATTTGAATCAAAAAAGTTTGTACTTGTTTTCATGGTATAGGAAATTCAATTTTAATACATATGAAAGAACAAAAGTTGTATTGTACATTTACTGTCCATGACCTTAAAACTTGCAATGTGTATAGTATGTATAGTCAATGGCAGGATTTTCTGCGAAATAAGGGAATCCATTTTTTGGGACACTTACTGCCACACATTTAATGTAAATTATTCACACAGAATATGTTAACATAGACAAGTTTGCGACAAGCTTAATCTATGGTTTTCTTCACAGTTAAATTTATTGGTGTTATAAATGTGATATGATTCCAAAGTAATTCTCTACACTACCAGATTTCCCATCACACCTTTCTACATAACCATGCAAACGGATGCAACATCCTGCTCTGTAAAACTGTTAGTTGTAATAATTAAAACCCATGCCATGTTTTTCTTGATCAACAACTGTGAGTTTCATTGGTGTCACATTGAATGAGCAGTGGCCCATGTCTGTACTGCAAATATATTCCCCACAGTGGTTTTTATTTGTTCTGTGACCCCATAATTCCATGTTTCTACATGCTATGGTTCTGGTAATTCAACCAAACCATTGGATTGGATGAACAGTCAGTTTGGATTCAGTATTCTTCAATAGACTTTGTTCATTAATCAGGTGCGTAGATGCACTATGAAACTTAAACTGCAAGTACTACAGGTTATATTACAGAAACACTTACCTGCTTCACATAATATTTTTGCCAAATTTATGATTGTAAACAACAAGTATATATATATATATATATATATATATATATATATGGTTATATATGGTAAATATATACGGTAAATATATACAGTATATATATATATATATATATATATATATATATATATATATAATATATATATATATATATATATATATATATATATATATATATATATATATATACAGTGTTCTCCCCAGGCCGTTTTAGCGTAGCGGTCCCGCTACGCTTTAGCCTCTCCCCGCTACACTTTGATTCTCCCCGCTACGCTTTAAAATATTCCCGCCATATATATATATATATATATATATTCACTACCACGTGATATATATATATATATATATTCACTACCACGTGAGATCTAAGGGGTCATCTCACCACTGTTTAGTGATGACACTGACAAGGGGTAAGTTTGCTGCGATTGAACTACAAAATTGCGTTAACCACTACAGCCGTCGCATGCGGGGTGTACGTGGTAGGCACAAGCATGGAGGTAGTCTGTATGCTTCCCGCCATAGTATAACTAATACTGAGTTTAGAAGTGCCATGAACGGCCGCACCATGGATGTCAAACGTCTCTAGTCCATGAGAGAAGAAGCGAGACAGCTGAACATCATGATTGCGGTTGCAGTCACCTGCCTGTTATGTTACCATGCATGAGTTTGAAAATATATACTCACCATTTTGTATAACGGAACTATGTATATAGTTCAAACAGAACTAGTCCCTGCTTCGGCCCTTGAGGTGAATTGTCACAGGTTCAAGGGCAATTAGAGGGATCAGAACAACAAAATTGGATGCAGGGAAACCCCTTTTGGAAGTTCCCGCTCTCCAAAAAGGCAGTCCCTCAATCAAAAGGCTGTTCCATTTTTACTCTAGTAGGTTGAAAATATATTATTGAAAATATCTCCTATATCTAAAGTAAATCGGAAAAAAAACCTATCATTTTCCATCATGTGAAAATTTAAAATCGAAGGTCAGCTGTACTTTCGATTAGCTACATTGTTTCGCCATGGGTGAAAAATATTTTTGCGAGGCAGCATTTTTGGGGGTGCTGACCGCTTGGTATACTTGTCCACAACAGCGTATGATTGACAAGTAAAAGAAGAGCCAGTCCTCTTATGTATGCAACATTTTAAAAAACTGACCAATCATGTTACTTTTACGAAGCCATGTGACCTACAATTACCAATAAGCTTGCGAGTTATTTACGGTTACTATGCGTCCCTACAGACGTTCAACAATAGCCATCATGGCGTCGGTTGTGGTAAGTATTTTGCCTATAAACTTTCTCGAGAAAAATTTTCAAAAACTTTGGTTTGCTGAACGGCTTTCAATCAGAAGAAATTACCAAAAATTCTGATGTAATTTTCTGAAGCAGCAGCATTTTTTTGGCATGCATGTTGTTCTTAATTACGACTTTCACAGTACAATCAGTTGAATAATCGCAATTACTACGTCTCTCGGCGATAGATTTTGCCGTCTGTCAGTCTTACTATTTCATTGATGCAGTTGAATAAGGGGAATTAGGTACTGGAGGTTGTGACAAGAGGCGAATATATTTTAAACGTCACACTTATAACACGAGTAATCACCATGTACCTGACGTTTTGCCTGATTCTGTCACTTTGTAATGATTTTAGTGTGTTCTTTCGGTGTTGTTTTGAATGAAGTGCGGAACCCAACACAGCGACTGCGGTTTCATTCATCGCAAACGAGCTGCGTTCGAGACAGCATTGGCCATCATTTAAGCCTAGTTTTACTATTTTACTTCCGTAAATCGACCCAGTAGCTGACGTACATCATCAGAAGATTAAAACTTGCAATTTCGAACATCTAAAAAGAAACACACCATGACATCATAGTTGCGTTAGGTTCATTCATTAGCTGTAATATTAGTGTTGGTGTTACATAGCCTTGTGTAACCTATGAAATGTCAACTGTTACAAGTATTAGAAACATACTTCTTGTAACTTAGTTATTATGCGAAAAATCAACAAGTCGTCATTTACATTACACATATTGTTTCTTTTGATGACAAAGTTTTCTACGCGTGTCGGCGATATTTTTTTAATTTAATGGCAATTTGCGTAGACACAGTGACCATCAGAGAAGCTACATGATAAACTGTGGCCTAGCGCCGTACCGAGGTTGACCGGCTTCGATATGCGAAGTCATACTTCAAGTGGCACAGTGCGCAAGAATTTCATCAGATATACACGTACGTTTTCTGTCATATTTCGCCGGTAGTGTCATTACATTTACACAGTGTATAATAGACATTTTAGCGAGCTACCTTCATGTGTAAAAATTCTGTGTAATATTTTTTTTTAATTTGTTTAAAATGCAGAACCACTACATAGAAAACATTGAATTCCCAATAGTTGTGTTGTATTATGTCAACTGCACGTACGCACAGAACTGAAACTCACGAGATAGGGACCCGGAGATCACACTGTGGTTTGCCATGCTGTTGGATAAATGCAATTGATATGAGGTGTGAAAGTCTGTGAAATGTAAACAAAGCAAATTAGGGCAGTCATGATAACTGTAAACAGTATTTCGATTGTTTGTATTTCGCAACCACAGTAGAATCTGAACGTTTGTCTGTAACCAATATTTCGACAGACCGTGATGAAATACAAGCAAATTTTTACTCATGTGAGATTATGTCCACATATTCATGCCACAGAAATCGAGACCACACAACAAAACAGAAAAAATGCTCCAGTTTGCACAGAATCAAGAGTCATCAACACAGAAACTTTTGAAGTGTCCAACAGAAGGATGTGATAAAGTTCTCAGTAGCTCGCCTGGTCTGAGGTATCACATTAAAACACACGAAGAAACAAGGCCATATTCGTGCAGCAAGTGCTTGAAAACTTTTAAAAGGTAAGGAAAAATGTTTTCAATTAGTGTTTATGGCAACAAATTTTATTTTAATGTCTTTTTTATTCTTTCCTTCTGAAATATTGGCTAAATGTTATTATAAAGCAGTGTTATCTGATATAGAATCAACATACAAGAATAATTGCATTTCCTCACATGAGTAAAATTCAGAGTGTTTAATATAAATTGTGATAAATAAATTCTCAAAGACAGGTATGTAAACTTGTGGACATGTTAATTCTAATCTTAATGTCAAGGTCATTGTATCAAATATTTGATTGCAGGGGTGCATACTGAATAAAATATATGAAGTTGTAGATTTATATATTGACACACCAGCTGATCTGTCATCAAGAACTTGCTATCAACAATTAATATGATATGAACAAATTTAATACTCTGCGCACCATTCATTTCAGCTGCCCTGGTTAAAATTTGATAATAACATTTTTCTTTCAGTGCCAACGGCCTTAAGTACCACCTTGAAAAGACAAAATGTGGGGGAAATATCAGTATTATTGAACAACCAGCTGTAAGTTATGAAGAAATCATCGGAAGAAATTTGCCAAATAACCAAAGTGGTAAGAGAGGTTTTCTTTCATCTTTAATTCATATATGGTGATGCAAGCAGTACATATAAAATAATGAAATTACATGTGATAATTTGTCAGAATCTAATTTAATTCATTGTAAAAGATGCCAAAACAAGCAAACAAATGAGACCTTACCCTGAATGGGAAAATGCTTATCAATATTTCTTGTTGCTTTCCAAAATGCTGTTCGAGAAATGCCTTACACTTTTGAGAAACAGTATCATAATTGTTTCACAGAAAAATCATACATCCTGTATTCATGGTATGTTGTCTCCCATTACACTTCAAGAAGTTAGGATAGTAATGCTGATGACCTCACATTACTGACCCCAGGATAGTTGGCAGCACCACTATTGGTTTCACTTAAATTACGTATGCAGATATTTATGCAAAGGTTCTTTGTGGTCCATTGTTAGTAGCTGAATTGTGGCTGCAAGGTTAACAATAGCTGTGGGTGTTTGAATAGGCATTCAGTGTAAAAGGGCTTTAATAGCATTGTTGGAGACCGGTACTATGGCATTTAAATTCATTCAAACTTTCCAATTTATCAGCTGTTAGTGCCCCATTTCAAAAGTTGATATTCAGCAAGATTTTAGAAATGTATTTTGAATCAGTCAGATGGTCTGACCAGAGTGGAGGTAATTATGGAGAAAGGTGAGGTTTTATTGTTTAACATTGACAAAGAACAGAACATGACAACCGCTGAGAAACTGCTTAAAAATTTGATGTGTTAGGCCATGAACAGTGTAATGTCTATCACAGATAAAGATCTGAAGAACAATCAAACTGATTTAATAACATATAGTTTTCAGTAATAAACCTTCAAAAAGGTTTGCAATATTACTGATTATCTCATTGGCAGAGGGTAGGTCTAGTTATTTTGAATTGTATTGCTCTCACTTAATTATTTCACTTTCACTTCAGGCTAGTTTCAATGTCAATCTGATAAACCGGTAATATCAAGATCCCCTTTTGTGATTTTGTGTACAATTATTTTGTTTCTCAAGATTTCTGTGTCAATTTGGTGAATTTGATTCCTAAAACTATAGCACAGATTTAACAAGCTTCTGTGGCTCATTAGTAAACAAAGTAAATATTTTAATATTGTTGGTTAATAAGCAAACTGGTGCCTAGATAACAGCTAGAGAAGTCACAGAGTTAATGGGGATAATAGTTTAAAATCAATGGATGAACACAAAAAACTCTATAATAATTGAAGATAAAGTCTTGGATAATCCGTTAATAGGAGGCAAACTTTGCCACATTAAGTGGAGGTAACAGTAGTTATCAATTGCAACACAAAAGTCACAAAGTGAAGTGTATCTGTACAAGGATAATTAGATCTTGATAAATGATACTGTGTGACCTTTCTACAGCCTCTAATCGATAGTGTGACCTCTTGTACTCACAGTGCATATCACAACTGTAATCATCAATTAACATTACAAGTCTTGTCATGGCTTGGGTTCAATACAGAGTTTAGTAACTTAGTAAGGAGATTTATTTTTATATAGGAAAGCATTTGAAGATAAACATAGACAATGCAATGTGAAGCAACAGGCATATGAGTAGCCAATATGCAGCTTGTATACTAACATCACAAATTCAAAATTTACTACTGTGGCGTTGTGGACTGTTCACTTTTATCATGGCAAGTACAGAGACACACCATCCATTTTCCAATACAAAAACAGTAGAAACAACCTGTACTGTGACCTTTTCAATTGGTTTGCAGTTAAGGCATTCAAATCAATAGTTTACAAGTCAAAATACAGTCAAAACAAAGGGTGACTTGCTGCACAAGTGATGTAATACATTATCAAATCACAACAATAATTTTTGTCCTTACGTTAAATTTTAAAGTATGTTTAAGGTATAGTCAAGTTGTCACACTTGTGTAAGTATATTTTTTAATGTCATGTCTGCTACTGTTTTTTGAAATATTTGAAGTCTTTGTTTATCTATACTGTTTTTTGGTACAATACTTCCCACTATGAATGCAATTTACCTACAACTGAAATTCATTACTCTGATACCTTTATCTCAGTATGTCAGCACTTATCAAGAGGTTTATTATACCTGTCACATACAATCCATCCTAGTATCGGAGAATCTTTACCTGTCTTACACATTCTAATCGTAATGTACACATGCTATTTGTTTTGGCTGAGTTTGACCATATTTTAGGGAACTGTATTTTGCAAGAGGTATTCTGTAGAGAAACATAGTTATTTCAAATGATAAACAATTTTCATTGTATTTCACCTACCTGAAACTTTTAGGTATCCACACAACTGTTCATGTTTATTCATAGTATCCAAAATTTTCCTAATTGTTGTCAGTTAGGTTGATAATACATGTTCCTTCTTTCTGACCTGAACCTGAATGTGATAACTGGAAGTCCTCAGCATTGCTGAAGTTTCAATTTCATTTTCATGGTAATTTCATTGTCATTGATAAGGTCCCTGGCCAAGATACAATTCAGGTCATACTGCAAGAAGAAAGTGCATACTCACGGCAAGATGTCACTATCACAGTTCAATGGAGCAAAATGATATCTTAGAAATTGAAAAAGTAACTAGAATTATCTAACCTGCATGTAAAACAAAAGAAACAATGCATACCGCTTATAGAGCTGCAGAAGTGATAACTGAAAAAGTTGGTACTTTATTGTAATTAAAGATATGTCCAAGTAACTGTTCAATGCACATCATCTTTGCTCAAAAAGTCAATTGTAAACTCTGTACTGTACGGCTATGCAAAGCTCTAGTTTGATACAAAAATACAATCATGAAATTATTGAAAAGCAGGTCACAGTACACTTCTTCAGTTCTTGTCATTTTTTGAAATTGATGATGCACTTCCTAATATATTTTAAAATGAATATATCAAATCAATTATAAAAGTTTTGATGTACTTTTTATTAATGATATAATATGCTGACTTTATTTATCACATGTTATCAAATTTCTTTAGAATCTCTATATTGGCAAGAGGTCATTTTTGAAAATCTTTTGTTTGACGATCTCACTAAATTTCCTCAATAAGTTAAAAAGTTGCCAACTCAGTTTGAAAACTGTAACTAAATTGTAATAAAAAAAGTTTCAAATAAAGGATTGGTTTAATTACAGTTAAAACCTTCGCCTGATTGTGGGATTCACCTTTTGACATATAGACACAAAGATTGACAGATAGGACTAAAACACAGAGTAACAAAACATGTTGTTAAAAAGTACAGGTCAAAACATTTAGGCTTATGACCCAGTGCCCTGTAGACAGAAGTGTCATAGCTGAAGGAATTAACATTACTAATATATCACTGTATACCGTAGTGTGGGTATTTATTTATAGCAACTCATCCATTTTTAGAGTTAGTGCTATTTTCCACTTTAACTGACAGATATTTTATTTTTTTCATTAATTGATTTATTTAATATAATTATGATGGTCATATTTGTGATAACAGTTTATCAACTTTGCTGTTGAGTTATTTGTTGCTCAGGTGTTTTGCTCAATAGGAGTGTTCGTTTATCGCCAAATCTACAAGGATACCTATCTAGCCTTTTAATATCCAAAATGTTCTTAATCTAGATTTTGAAATATGCAAACAATTCACACAATTGATATTGTCAAGAAAATAATCAGCAACTTAGAATTTAACTTCTGATTCTACACATTTATTGATATCATATGTGTAAATTTGAGATGATAGTATTCTGTTATCAAACTATTGGCATCAACCATAAAAAACAGTTCAATTTTTGGAATTGAGCTGAGGAAGAATTATTGAAATTTATGCTAATTCTTTCACCTCATTTTCTCATTAACAACAAATAATAGGGTACTATAGGCATAGCTAGTTCTGGTTTTGTTAAACTTAAACAGTAGGGAAAGAATATGCTCGCTAAAAGAATATGCTCGCTATTTTATTTTTCACATCTGTTTCATGGTAGTGATAAATATTATTTTTCCAGCTGAAACAAGTGATCTACCTTCGATGGAAACTCCAAAGAAAATGAAATACATCCCTCATGCTTTAATGATAGACACAAGCGCTTCGTACTTTGAGGAGCCATCGACGACAATTCATGAAAGTGCCAATTCACCAACGTCAAGCCATTCCCCCATGTCAAGCAGTGAGGAGACAGAACCTGGCACCAACCACAGCCAACCAACCAACATGAATTGGTTAACTGAGTTGGCCATCATTGCAACAAGTCCACAAAGTCCCTTGCTTCAGAAAACATCTCTCTCAAGGTATGCTTAAGAAAAGTAAAATAATGATGTTATGTATTGCCTTCTTTATGAATACTTCAAAGAATTTTTCCTTAAATCAAAACTCCAAGGTGTACCGGTATATACATGCTCCGGTTTGTAGTGATCTGATGAATTTTGTCTGTTGCATAAGCTTCTTAGTGCATAAAGGGCACATCAACTATGAGTAAATGTCAATTTACAGTCTGCATCCACCATACTTCACAGTTTCCCATGTATAATCAGTAAACTTTCAACATAAAAGATCTCTGATTTTGTCAGGAGAATATTTTGCATAAACCCAATACCAATACATGTTAAACTTTTTACACACCAAGGAGAATTCTCACCATCAGTATTATATTTTCAGAGGCAGCACTGTTATTAACCTCAGAGATGCATAATTTATTTTGACTGATCAATTCTCCTTCTATTGCAGAAGTTCAGTATCCACTATTGATAGATCACTACATAGCTATGCCAAGCCACCAAGATCCCCAAGTCCTCCACCAGCCCTTATTGATCATTTTGAAGTTATCTACCCTTCGTCATCAATTTCAACCAGCAATGAAGCTCTTGTTGAAGACGAATCCAGAGTTACATCATCATCACCATTTCCAGCGTCACCCAAAGTCAGTGAAAGTTCCAGTGGTACCTGGTCCCATTCCTGGCCAACTGCTGTGTGGCAATGTTTTCTGAAAGGTAATGTCCTCATAGTGCAAAGGAAACCAAGATAATTCTCACTACAAATGGTTCAATTTACAGCCAGTTCCTGTATAGCAGTGATGTTCTTGAAATAGCCATTTGCTTCAAAACTAAATGAAGACACTATACTAGCAATTACATCTATATGGTTTGCCTCATGACCAAATGCAGAGTGGCAGCACTTTTCTGAATTATTTTAAATTTATTTATAGGATTTATCAAAACTTGGCATCTATTCAAGTGTCAGGTATATACCTGCCAGTCTTTGAAAAGTGTCGATCTAACATTGTAATTCTCTTAATTATGCAGGAACAAGAGTGCATTTTACATCAGGGCCAAAAACTGATTGGCGATTGGCTGAAGACATTGGCAACAATGAAACTCTAGCAGCACAAGCCAATCAGCATCAAGACAGTGAGGGCAGGGGTCAGTCTTCAACATCAGGGTATGCACCCAATGGTCTGCGAATCGTCAAGATTGAGGAACCCAACCCCCACAAGGACAATATCATAACACTAACAATGAGTCCAGATTTACCCAATCAGCCTTATATTGTCACAGAATGTGAATTAGAACATCCATTCTATGTGAAAGACAAAGGTACGAAACAACAAGCAGTTTTGCTTTTGTAATAATGTGTTTGAAACTTCAAATGCTCAAACAAAGACAGTCTTGAGATGTTTGATATTTTTGAATCTTGTCTGTTTTACATTTCCGACAGAAATATGCTTCAAAGTTGAAACAAAAAGTGGCTGTCTTTAAGCTACAAACAGACCATGACATAGACATGTATTCCTATTCTATACTTGTTAAGCGAACAAATCAGAAATTTCTTTATCTTTCTTCAAGGAAATTTATGCGTATTTCAAAGAATCGTTGTTTAAGAGCTTTAAATTTTAGATTCTTACTAAGTGTGAAGTGATTGCTAAATGAATACCTATCTAATCACACTTCATGTATTTAATCACAGACTAATGCATTGATATTCTGGGTAAGGCATATAGCATGTCATAGCAAACAAGATAAGCTGAAATGTATAACAATTATAGCACAATTTGTTAGGCTCTATTGCTCATCAGGTTCCTCTCAGTAATGGAAACTGTATCAGTAGTATTACTGTATTACTGTATTATTCTACATAGACTCCATTGTTTCAAATTCAGGTTTTACACTTTTATTGCATGATATACTGTGATAATAATCAGTTTGTAATTCCCAGCAGAGGTATGATTAGTCAAAACATAACAAAATTATTTATAAATTATGATCTGGAAATATTAAGGTATTATTTTTCATTGAATAACATATGCACCATTTTTGGACTTTTTTCTTTCCTACAGGATGGTCCTCTTATAATCCATGTTTGACAGTGGAGAAGTATGGTATTCCATGTTGCGAGTTAGAATGTGGTGATATGTGCCTTGCACCTTCACATCCAGAAGCTATCAGTTTTCTGGATTCTGAGGTTTTTGAAAGCTTCAAAAGGTAATTGTTATTTACTGGTTGTGGTAAAGCATATCACATCCTACTTTTAACATCAGAAATGACCTCTCATGAGTACAGTATTTATAGCAAAGAACATATGTATAAAGTTTGCTCTTAATCAACATTATTCTTTTCAAGGCACTATTACATTGATTACATTGATTACATTCAGCTTTAGTATTATAGCCTTTTTTCAGTGTCTCCATATAGTTCTGTTTCATCAAAGTACATCAGGGATTTTTCATTATGATATTGTTTCTATAAAACTATGCAGCTTTCTGCTCTTTCCTGTAAAATATATTAAGCTCTTTTCCATTTCATGTGCAGTTTTGACTTCACACCAATGGACTCCTCAGCTGTCCTTGCACTCAGCAGCATGGCTAGACACCGCAGAGATTTAGAAACAAGTCCCAAATCACCCACATCACCTACAAAAACAGGCACTCCAGTCTCACCAAACAGACAGAAGAAATATAAAGCTGAACCCAGCCGTGGCAAACGACCAATGAATGCATTCATGCTGTTTGCAAAAAAATTTCGATTAGAGTATACCCAGCTCTATCCTGGCAAAGACAACAGGTAAGTGATGACGTACTGTAGAATCCAGTTTACAAGTTACATTTCATGACTTCTGTGCAAGCTGTGAATGAATTTCCTTGAGTGGAGTTGAAATGGTGCCTAAAGGGACAAAGTCGCTCTTTTTGACCTTTTTGTGATATCACGAAAACATGGAATACTTGCATGAAGTTGTTCAGTGTACAAAATGACAGCGGTGCATGACAAAAGTGTCAAAAATTCCCCCTTTGCTGAATCACAGTCCCTCCACTGTTGCTGAATTCAAACAGATAATTTTGTTTATGACCATTGAGGTCCCCACTTTGTGTAACAGTGTATGTTCAGCAGTTTGCATAGTGAGAGTTGTACACTTGGTACAGACCATAAAATGTGTCACTGAATGTTTAATCTTGTCTTGCTGCAAGCAGAGTTGAGGTTGTGCACAGTTGACCAGTATTTCAGTATATTTGAAGATGTCAAACCACACAAACTTTTCATATCAAACAAAGTTAATAAACAAACCTCAAAAAAGAGTTACATTGCCCTTTTAAAATGGAGTGTTGTACCAACCATCAGACTGGCAATCACAACCTTTATTGCATGCTCCTGCTATCAAACTGGTGTAAAATTTTATGCATTTTAAATAGTAAACGGCATGGACCAATTAATTTGCAACTTACAAAATGATGTGAAGATACATATCTAGGTTACACAGGCACATAGCCCAATGTCAATATTCGAGGTGAGAAATTTGCCCAGTTGATAACAATAATTATTAAACAATTGCAAGCTGTTCCTGTGGAATCAGGATGTCTTTGAACTGGCTTTGGTTCTTGGTTAAAGAAGTCACAGGGGGCATCAATGATGGTGTTTTACTTCACTGTTTGTAGGGCTATCAGTGTGATACTTGGTGATCGATGGAAGAAAATGAAAGTGGAAGAAAGAAGAGTTTATGCTCAGGAAGCCAAGGTGCTAGCTGAAGAACACAAAAAGATTCACCCTGATTGCTGGAAAAGAAAGAGGTCAAGTTCAACCGTGAGTGTAATACAACTCCTGTTTCATGACCAATTTACCATGATGTAATTTAAAAGTGTAAACCCTTTGAGGGCTGTAATTTTTCCCACCAAAATTCTAGTGCAACGTATTACCAATTTTTAGAAATTTTATGTCATTTTTTGGTAATTTTTGACCAAATTGACATTACTCTTCATTGGCAACAGTGTTTGAAAAAAAAATTTGGAAAAGATTTAACAAAAATTGTCTAGGTCACATTTTATACAGTCGACAAAAATTGACTTTGGCACTCAAAGGGTTAAAAACAAAAATGAGTTAGAGACTTTGCCATATCATAGAAAGTTTTATTGATTAAATGTCAAAATGAATTTGTAAACATGAGTTGAACCGGAAAGCCAGTTGAAGTACTCATAACTCATCTGATGAAAAATGAATTATGAGAGATGGTATAAAAGTTGAAACCATGTGAATGTAAACAACAAAAATGAAAGTGTATGTTTCATTTATTCTTATGAGCATGTTCATATTCGTACCCTGATGAAATGATTATAACCTTATATATAGAGAGAGAGTCCAGAATAAGCCTCCAAAGTTTCACTTTCTGTTTTGATTTTTTGCAGTCACTTTGACATCAGGGAAAACCAAACTGCACCTCCCCATCAACCACCACAAACACTCCATGGCACGTATCATCGGACAATAGCTCTCTGTGGCTAGGGTGCCATATGTATGCCTACCAAGGTGCTGACCACCACAGTTGATATTATTGTATTATTTTGTACAAAGACAGGGGCTGTATATTGTAAATAGCAACTTGGGGATGTTACACACAATGTGTGTCTCTTTTAAAATAATGTTGCAAAATACAGTGTAAAATATTTATTGATACAGTACTATATTTTACTTTGCAACATCTATTTGTATAAAATAATAATAATACCAAGTGTGTCTTTTAATTATGAATACAGAATGTTTTAAATACTAATATTTTAAAAGTTTGTAAATTTTGATTGTAAAAATTCTGGCTGAGTGAATCAAATGCTTTTTTTTAACATAAAGAACTTATCTATGCAGGTGTTATTTATGGATAACTGTACAGTGTTTGCTATCTTTTGTGTTCCTTGATACTCTAAAATATCATCATAATTACAGTATTGCTATTGTTTGCTATGATCCTATGATGAGGATCTCAGGGATGGGATTTTGTTCTGCTTTGAAAACTTTGCTAAACTATAGATTAAGGGATATATCGAGAGTGTCTTAGCAACCAATGATACATTAATATAATTTATGTTTCATATTTGTTGTTGGAAAGTCCATAATAATCAAGAATTTACTGGTACTAATTGTTTACCATGAGAGCAATACAAATGACAGTGCAGGAAAATACCAAAGCAGTGTCCTTTCAGCAAACAAAGGCTATACCGTGAGTGGTTCCATGGTTTGGACTCTCAGGATGTACCGTATTCTACAGTATAAAACATCAATGAAAATCACATGCCAAGCATGTACTATTTGTAACATTTCTCCATGATTATCAGCATAAGAGGCAGTAGTGTGACTGGTGAAAGAGTGTCAATACTACAATATGGTTGTTGTCTTAAAGTAAACATTACAAGATGGATGGTTTTTTGAAAGTCAATAGATACAAGATGATGTTATTAATTCAGTGAAATAGTATTCAGTAGAGGTTTAATCATCACCTAATTAGCCTTATCTTATGGTATTTGCCAGCTTCCAAATTTCTTATTGCATTTTTTTGAAGATTTGTTGCCAGAGTTGTATTTTTTCCTGTTGTGTTTCTGTTACTGTTAATATCTATGTATAATGTCAGCCACCTTTTTGACTCAGGTGGTCTCTAATTCATCTGTGTAGTTGTAGAAAACATAATTTACACAAATCATGTCTTTCATGAGTATTTCAAAAATTCCCTTAGCAATCATTTCTAAGCTGTACACATATCAGGTTTCATCAGATTTTACTGAAAGATCAACTGTTCAAATTTGACTTGGTATAGTTTCCATGTTTTGTAACGGCCACAGTTTTTGCTAAAGCCACATTATGCACAATACACGTATAAAGAATTCTCAAGCATACTCGTATCAAAACAGAACTCTGCCTTTATTCAGAAAGAAGCCGGATCAGTCCTGGGTTTGAAATACTTTAAAAATCTTCTAACCTTTTGACAAAACATCTATGCATGTGGCATATGATAAATGATGTAATTTCAAATATTCTATCTGCCCTTAACATTAAACAACCAAAACTTTAAAATGCACAAATTCAAACTGGAACATGAAGCAAACACAAGCAACAAAAAGGAAGAAAGGGGCAGGGTTTAACAAGAAAAAAAGGAACAGGGGTGAGTTATTTTGACATCATCTCTCTGAGAATTTTGCATATTTCATAAGTGCAACAATATTATTAACACAGTCCATGGTCAACAACAAAGCAATGTTCTCTCCATACAATGTGTGAACTGTTTTCTTGATAAAGAATGACTATTAACGATTGAAAAAACTATAATACAAACATTCATTAGATTAGTTTTGTTGCCACAGTTGTATGATCACATTTAAATTTTCCTTGAGTAAGTTTTTTTAGCCTGTGGTTAATACACAGCCAACTTGGCTATCTTTGCATGTTGCAAATATTTAAAGGGGAAGGGTAGATAAGTGATGTAATTGTTTGTAATGAGAATCAGGAATTCAATGGTAATTTTCTTTCTCTCAAGCATGCTCATAATAAGATTTAAAAATGCATCGCAAGCTATAATTGTCTTCTTATCAACCTCACTACTGGTCAACTTGAAATGTGTTTATTTGTGTCACTGTTGTATACCAATTTGAACAGAACCAGATAGTATCTTGAGATGCCAGAACCACCCCATTTACTTTGTTTGGCTATATACACTTTGTGATGGAGGGACTATGGTTTGGCCAATGTTTATTGGTGGTGTTTGCATGTTTTATTGAGCAGGTAGCAGGTACTGAATGTAGAGGGGTCATTGGCTACACTTGTTAAATGAACAAGGAAGCTTAGCCCTGATGACAAACTCTACCAACATCAAAGCAATTTATGGGATCAATGGTGAAAATATGAGATATATGCAATTAACCAACCTTGCCCTTGAAGTTGCCTCAATTAGATCAGTAGTATTAGGGGAAGCCTATATTGTGAGTGACTTTTTTCTTACACCAGCAATTTGATACAAAATTTCCATTTCATAACGCCTTTCTTTAGGTTTCAAATTAATACAGTTTGTTATATTATCGAAACTCTTGAAAAATGGAAACTGTCATTACATATACAAGCAAAGTTACATTTTAGAGTTTGCCTTTCTTTGGTGATATTGTAATTGCCCTGATAGCCTTTTCTTTAGATTTCCTTGCATGCATACAGACTCAAAAGTTCATTAATCCATCAATCCTTTCAAGAGAACTTGTCTCAAGAAGAAAATTTGTACAATTTTCTGTTTCACATCACTTCATTATTCTTTGTTGAGACAGTGTTTAATTTCTGGCAGCTATTGAGTATATCCAGCATTTAGAAACATTGAAAAAAAATATTGTACTCTTTCTGCTATTATGCTGTAATATTTATCAGTGTGGATGAGATAATGCAATGAAAATCATTTCTCTCTTCAAAGATAGCTTAGTTTTGCTAGAGAAAGCATAGATTTCCAAAACATAGCTTTGCATTTATCATTCAGTCGACCACCCCTTTGTTTAACATGTCTTTTATATTTGGACCTAACTAGATAATTGGCAGCTAAATTATGCATTTTAAGCACACCCTATCATTCCACTTCAGTGCAAAATATCATTAACAATATTAATTAGCCCTATCACCACCATGGTTTTGCCTTGTGCTATTTGTTTTGAATGTTGATGTTGGACCTCCACACTTGGAAATAGGGGTAAACTATTGAAAGGTCAGAATCACTCAACGTCTATATAGTGTACTTGAAATTGATAATTACAATACATGTATTGTCATGATAATGTTAATATCAGTATCAAATGGTTCTTTGATTTTCAACTTTTTCAAGTTTGTTGAACCTTAGAGATTGAAAATTCTGTTCAAAGAAATCAAGACATGCCGTTTTCAGCAATATTGATTCATTCTGGACTTTGTTGATTCTGCATGTCACAGTGTAGCAGTGAATGATCTAATGTCAACAATGTCAATATGTCAGTCACAGAATGCCGAGATGTATCCATCACTAAAGATGCCATGCATTCATCAAATAACTGAAATATTTGGGAATGCTCATCAGTCTAGCTGAAAATTTGTGCCCAACAATCCGGAGGTGTTTTCATGTAAATGTCCAACTGTCAAGTGGTGACAAGTTTTGTTAAACCTAAAGACTTTTTTAATGCAATTCAGGTGGGTTTCACCAATGAATTAAGTTTAAAATTGCAGTGCTACTTTGTGCATAGTGTAAGTTTATGCTGGAAGGTTTTATAAATTGTTTGCATACATAAGTAATCATTTGTGACTATGACTTTATGCCTCATTAAACTGAAAGACACAGCCACATAGTGTGTCTTAATGCCCTACAAATTCATCTTGTAGATCTAATTATCATATCTGTTGCATTCCACTCAGTCAATTCAGCTCAGATCCTTGCAAGGCACTCATTTCACCTTTACAGCCTGGATGTTGACATTTTTCTCATCTTTCTTAAGTTTTATGCAAGTAGTATATCTTGCTTCAAAGCAAAGCAGAAGTCCTATACAGGTATTCATTGTCATCACAAATTAAGTACTAAAAATTGCAGAAAAGAGTGCTGCTGAAGTTTGGATATAGCAAACATGATCCATGTACACAGATATCTCTATGCAAACGGCAGTTTACTGCCATGTTATTATTTGTTGTTATCATGTTTTCTCATTGTCTTGTACAACTTACTTCAGTGGTTCGTATTATTGTTATGCCCTTGGATTGTTGTTGAGTGAGTGAATAATATTTGTTGACACAGTATTTATTTGTGAAAAGTTCCCTGTTGGAACTGATTCTGCAGTGATATTTTATTGGGATCCAGTTTGCCATACAATGGTAACAGCTGAATTCCTACTCTTAAGTAATAAACAAGAGGGTGGCCATTAAATTCTACTTTGTTATGTGTGTACATTTCTTTATTGTTGTATATTTACAAACACACAAAAGACACCATTAATACACTCATCTGTGTTCACATATACTAGTTTGATTATAGTGAGTACATATGTGTGACTGTACATCAAAATGATCGGTGACCAATACAAACCGTACAAACCGGATCAAGCTCTTCAAATATACTGTCAAAACACATGACAAACTACAGACCAGATTACCCTGACGATTCTACAAAGCAATTTCAAGGTCAATTGTACAACATCACAAAACAATATGAAAATAACACGAGAAAGACAGTATGAAATTGGATATTTTTTTTATTCAAAGCTGTAAACTAGGAACTACACAGCACTTACAGTAAAATAAATACAGCCCACGTTGACAGAGGAGCTAGCTATCATACTGATTATCCAAATAAAGATAACACATCCTATCAATATTGCTTGAGAAGTTTTTTAGAACTGTTCTCCCAAATCTGATATCACACATCAATATTGCATGTAGTTTATTAATGAGTCAGCTACAGTAATTGAATCCATACATGTTTTCATGAGGTTTCAGGATGGCGGTACCCTGAATATTTGCCATTGACTGGTTGGATTTTAACAAGGCAAATGGCCCGGGGTTGACTGTTCTAGGACTTTGTCTATGTTCTGCCATTTCAAGGAATTCTGACTCATCATTACAAATAAATTTCCTGAAATTTTACACGGAAGTGAAGGAAAGGTAATCACTGTTCTATGGTCACTTTCAATATCTGCTATTATGGTAACACAGCCTGTATGTCATATGATGGCATGTGGAGAACAGTCCCATGTTGTGTAAAGAAAATAAACTATAGAAAATAAACATACATGTGAAGGAAGTAATTTAGAATGTTATTGGCAAACAATTTTTAAAAATACATAGGTACTGATAATACGTTTTTTTAATATTAAATTGTCCATAAGTAGAAAATAAACAACCTGGCACTGAACGCTGAGGACTTTCAACTTCTGTCTGCAGATGAGAAGAGAGCTTGTATGCCTTGAAGGAAATGTTACCATCTTCAACGATGGTGAATGATAAAATAACACTAATTGCACAGATCTCTCCCTTTCCTATGTGAATGACAGAGCTTGTCCAATCTGCAGACAAATGGAGAAAAAAGATGCCTTACTTGGATATGATCTGCTTGAAATGAAACAAGAAGACTAGTTCTGAGCCACATTGATGGATTTCACGCATAATTCTAGGCAACACTGCAGAATAGGTGTTTTTTTCTGAAAATCTTTGCTGCAAATCACATATTCATTGTGATTACAGTACACGCATATGAATTAAGCTGATGGTAAAATCTTGCAGAGCTTTCTCTCTTTTGTTTGGTGTTGCTTTTCGTTTTTGTATTTTATTCTGGAAATAGGGTTCATATGAATTTTGTTAAAGTCACGTGAACCAGTGAATTTTGTGTACTGCCATGATATTTCAAACATCGACTATGTGTGTACAAAACATTGCAACTAGTGAGTGTCTATATCTGCACATTGCAGTGCTATTTTTCATTGCATCTTAATGATACAAAACATCTTTTGATAAAGATATGCTTTTCACCAAATGGTTACTTACAAACATGAATGTCATTACTGCGTTATCTTTCTTATGCATTTTGTTTGACATAACCATTCCTGCTGTGAAATTACTCCACAAAAAAAAACTGATACAGCAAAACTTTCCACCAAATGCTACTGCATTTGGTTCACGATGATTAGTTGACAAGCTTTATTGAGAATACATCAAAATGGAACTCAAAGAAGCACTGAGCATGAGTAAATTTGCTTATAAGTAAGGACTCACCTGGCCCTGGTAAGTAGTTGCATAGGTGATGCCTTGTGATGCTGCCTGTGGGTCTATCAAGTTCCCTGCGGCTGCCGCCAATGTGTGTGCAGCTGAAAAGAGCCAAATGAATCAACGTATAGATGAGCTGTCAACAAACACTGCAAATCAATTAATCAATTGACAAATGAAAATTCTGAGGGATACTGAACTTTCTCCATGGTCACAAAGCTTACCCAAGTATATATACAGCGACTTTTGGCTACAGATTGCACTAAAACCACAGTTTCTTTAGAATAATTGTCAAATGCAGTGGTCTTCAATAATGAACTGCTTGTGCTTAGTGTCTTAGTTCTTTTTGAAATATTAAGCAATATATTTATATTACTGCTCAGGATTTTTTCTTTTTCTCTAAACTGCAACATGGTGAAAACTGCCCAGGTTAAATTTTATCACATCAGAACAAATATACATTTAAAGGTCGGGGATTCAATCCCAGGGATTGAGTTTGTTCTAGTCTGTAAGAGGATTATGGAGGTGTCATAGCCTTTTATGTTCCACTGAAATTGTAATCTAGTAAGTAAATTTTCTGGCAAGACAATCTGACGTCTGACCGATGCCGTTAAGAGGACATGACTTTCTTGATAAAAATATTGACTTGGCAAGATGTTGCTTACAAAACTGATCTTCTTCCAATTCCTCTGCTATCCTCTCAGGTGCACCTGATGCAAGTGATTTTTCTCCCTTCATTGACTGAGCAAGAAAAAGGTGTACATTAGTGTTGATATGAATTGGTGGTACAGCCATACAACAATAACCAACAAGAGGTTTTCTCATTTCCTTGACTGATGGGGAAAAAGATGTCCTGCACTTAGTGCTATGTTCATATTCAGTTTCGCTTTCAGCACATCAATTTTTATTCACAACATGTACTTTAAAACCTGTCAGCAAAAGTACATAGTAAATTGTTCAGGGAATAATAGTTTTTTATAGTTTGAAATGAAATATTACCAACGACAGAGACAACTGAATACTGGCACTGTATCAACAACAGTCACATCATTATGAACATGTTCTCACCTCTCTGTATTTTTGAAGGTATGTTTTGAGTGGTTCAACATAGTTATCAAAACCCAGCGTCGACATTGCAAACAATATGTCTTCTCCGTTAATGGTCTTTCTTTTCTCTTGATGACATCTCTCGCTGGCTCTGATTGGCACTTGGAGTCAAGGTCATGCTAAAACTTTGAATCATCAGATTTTTCTCGATAGACATTCATAATTTAGGTCAGCAGACCAGGAACCAGACACTTCAGCAACATACAACTACGGATGCTGTCATCAACTTTATCAACTTTTTGACTAACACATGATTTCAAAGGCATAAAGCCTACACTGGACAGTGGGCTGAAATATTGACTCACTTTCTATCAAAAACTTTCAAAAAGTTTTTTTTTCATGAACAATGAGACAATATGCAAATGGCAGATGTACTAAACAACTTTGTAACTTTGTGACACCTTCACAATTAGAAATGTACTATAATATTCATTGACTTTTGTCTGCTGTCAGATGCTATCTTGTTCTTTTGGAAAAAAAGACTGGTCATATGAATCTGATCCAGCATGTGTCTAGAATCATAGAGAGAAAATTCTGTAGTTTTCTTCTTGATAACTTTGCTGTATTAGGAGGAAACAGATAATTTCCAAAGATATGCATGGAAACAGATCAACCTCACACAAGATTCAATCTTTCAAATTGTCAGAAAACCTCCAGTAGCAATCAATTAACAAACTAATTACACTGTTTCAAGCTATGATTAACGGTACCGGTAGTTGGTTACTATACCCATTGAATTTCTGGGAAATCTGAATCTTAAAATTCACTCCTTTTTAAGATTTATATGTAATCATGGCCTCTCAATGTATCTGACACTAATATCTCTTTGTGGAAAGTGGAGGGAAAATTTCCATGAACAGCATATGCAATGATAAAATGTACTTCACTAAATGAAATTTCAAAGATACTGCCAAGTACAAAACTTTCTGATGAGCTGATATATCTAAAACTTCATGAGTTTTCAAAACTAAAAGGACAATTGAAATCACCATTCAATTGCAGAAAATCACTTGAAGAGTGAACAAATACCACTGCCTGAAGCAATTAGAAAGGATACTCGCTGGTTATAAAACTGATGAATTCTGACACACATTCTTGGACACACTCTTTGGCATCTTTGGCAATCTGAAAAAAAGTTGACCTCAAAGTTTACTGAAAGATATGCAGCTTTTGTTGACCTTGTAGATGATTTTATTGAAAGATACATATTTTAGCCAAAAAAAGGAAGTTAATCACATTTACGTTCTATGTCACATCGTTTGTTCTTCTGTAGTCGGACCAGGCACATTTTCAGATCACTGAAGTTATAGTATGCAGTATACTATAGTACCTTAAGCTAAAGTACCAAAAGTACAATAATTCTCTCTACTATCAACAGCCTTTGTTTACAAAACCCTGAAATGTAAGGGACCATTTCAGATTGTCCAAGAAGTTCAAAAAGTGAAATTATGTCATTTAGGCAGAAATGGTTTTCCACTTAATTTAAAGGCGCCCTTCTCAATCCCTGGTTCTTGCATTAGTAAATGTGTCAATAGCCCATTAACAGTTTGTCATTCTTTTGTTTTCCATTGAATATTTCATCAAGTAACTAATATTTATATTAGATAAATCTGATAATTGAGTGGGGGCTTTAACTGTGAACTTTTGCATTTTCACTTGTGACCCACAAGCATTGTTTAAAACTAAAAGCTACTTATACTTTCTATTGATGGCTTTACTGCAATGTGTTAATAGATAGAGAGTAACACAAGACATGCAAAGTGGGAACACAACATTGAACAACCCCTGGCGACATTTTCTTTACGGTAAATATCACATATTTTACAATATGTATATACCCTTTATGTGTGTGCATATAATACGGCTGTTGATATTTTGTATACAACTGACAACTATCTGACAACATTTAACCCTTTCACCACCATGGTTTATCCCGAATCCATTGTTTTCTATGGTAAAGTTGGACCTGTATAAAGGGAACTGGGGTGAAAGGGTTAAAACAAACTATGCAAATCATGTCCAATCTTTCCAAAGCAAGATATATCTTAACAGCACAGAATTATTGAAGTATGTCCGGTACTTGAATTCTAAGGACTAACCATTCAAGATATCATGGTCAATCTCTAAAAAGCAAGAAGATACTCCTATGTGCCTAAGAAATGCAATCTTTATGTAACAGAGAAGCTATTCATAATGAATGCAGATAAGTCCAACATGTTAAACAGGCATTCTGAGTTGGTCTCAAAGAAGGCAACAAGAACGCAAATTTTACTTGTCAAATTTCCATCCAGCCAATCACCTCAAATGGTTTGACCCAACTTGATACTTAGCGCCTGAAGCATATTTCAGACGATAAAATCTATCTGACGATCATGTGATTGCATGAAACTCAAGTAATAGGTACCAAACATACTTTGTGTGTGTGTGTGTGTGTGTGTGTGTGTGTGTGTGTGTGTGTGTGTGTGTGTGTGAAAGAGAAAAGGTTCTATGATGACATCTATGAATTACCTTGCCAGTTTTGGGGATGGATTTCTTCATAATTCTGTTGACATTAGCAATTGGTAAAAATCTGTCTTGTTCTCTGAGAGGTGAACTGCCTCCCTTTTCTGTTTCATCACCTTCACCAGCAGCACTGTGAATGCTCTCATCTGCTGCAGTACCACCTGCAATTATATTGTTCAACATGAGGGGAAAGTATTTTAAATTTTACAAGCACTTTGTTTTAGTAAAAATAACTTCACTTGTGAAAGCATGAAATGGATGCAATTTTTGTCATAAACATTTAACTGCATAGGGTTAATCTCAGTGTTCTCCCAAGCATACAATCATAGTGGCGTAGTCACCACTCTGTTTCAATGTGCTGTCACTATGCTTTGGTACACTGTGATCAATCAGGTCGCCATTGTCAATACTTTGAGCTTTGACTTCTGTACTATTGCCAATTATTATTTTTAATTTGAAATAAAGACTGTAGATTTCCATGAACACAACACCCTTTTTGTGTGAAGTATTGTACAAGATTAATTTTGAGGTGAATGATTGCTCCGCTCACACAATCAATGGATTGGATAGGAAGGTCTATCCATGAGGGCACTCCTACACTAACTTCCTTCCAGCCTAGTTTACTTGAACCTTAGATCATTATGATTGAGGAGTTTATAAACATATAGAACCCTGATTATTTACATAAAATTGTCAATTCAGATGGTTAAGCTTTCGTCCTTATTGTTTTCAAAGGTGAAATTACACTAAGATACACAGAATTCTCAGTAACAACTACAAACCTGCCTTCACAGATAGATAACACTTGTAAACAGGACATAAACACAGCCATGCACTCTTTTCTACCTTCAATACAAACTACATTCATGGATCATACCATTGACATCATTAGGGTAGAAATCTTTCTCCTCTATCATGCGATCATACACAGAAATTCCTACCATTGTCATACCTTTTTGCTCTAAAACCATTGCATTGACAAGACAACTTCACAAAAGCTACAATCTTATAGCATAACATTAAGTTTTTCATGGTTGGTGCAATTTCTGCATGAGTAAATATTTGAAGATATCATTGATTATAGAATTATATTACCCAAATTGACAGAACAAAATGAGTCACTGAGACTGATTAAAAAATGTCTAGACTACTTGATAATGATATAATCATAAGGGTTGCACAATGCATTACTGCCGAGTGCTTGTGCCTGTTAGCCGAATGGGGAAGAGCGCCCCCAATCAATGACTTTCGATAA
The DNA here is from genome assembly GCF_041260155.1 of Ptychodera flava. Classification (NCBI taxonomy): domain Eukaryota; kingdom Metazoa; phylum Hemichordata; class Enteropneusta; family Ptychoderidae; genus Ptychodera; species Ptychodera flava. Next base: position 4,053,213 of record NC_091933.1, on the reverse strand, counting down.
CATATCATTCCAATAGTGCAGTGTTTAAGCGGACAGTAGCCGTAATTTTTGATGATTTTTGGAGTACTTTTGTTTCGTCTATTAATGACAGTTACTTTTTCAACTCATTAAATCATGTTGAATTGCCCAGTGTCTGGATTATTAACACAGTCTATATGTGTAGCCAGGCTAAGGTAAAAAGAACTCCGAGCCAAAACACTTTGTCTAGAGTCAGGGCTAGGACTGTTATTGTTGACAAGTAAAATTTATCACAGAGTAAAATGTTGATGTTAATAATAATATTGTACTTTACACTTTACAGACTATGTTGACAAGCTGAGAAATGGGTATTTTAACGTGCTTTAGGCAGTTAAACAAGAAAGTGTGGTTGGTTGACTCACATACTGTGTACCGGTAATAAGAATACTCAAAGATATTGTCAAAAGATGTAGCTGCTGTTCGTTTAACCCTTTTCCTCCCAAGTCCATATTTCACCATCAGGTCAAGATGATTAAAATTAATGAAACACAACATATTCCATATGGTGTATTTTAACATAATACTGTACATTTGAAAGCTGTTGAAAACTTTTTACAATACTGTAAACTTGATTTTTTTGGAAAAAAGATGCTATAACAGACCAGGCTGATGGGAAAGTGATACTGTCTGGCAGGAAAAGGGTTAATGAGATGTACAGTGTAAGTGAAATAGAATCAATTTGAACACATACCATCAGGATTTGACTGTACGTACAAATTGTAGTCATTTGATATGCCAAGACTTGCTGTGTCACCATGGTCAGCACCCTCTATGACAGCCATGCTATTGAGAGACAACAAAACAATTGCAACAATTACTTGTGTACTTGCATTATTGGTAATGTTTTGGTTGATATTAAATTTTAACTTCATTGTAGATAAGAGTCAAGTCAAGCTCCACTTATACACTATATAGTAGCACTGTTCAAACTGAAGACAGGTGACTTACTCCAATGCCTCTGCTCCTTCTCCATGTGCTTCTGTTGCCTGTTGAAGAGCCGTTTGATCTTCAACTGCCGTATTATCTGCTGTGCCTTCCATTCTATGACTGTAAAGTTAGAGACTTTTGAGTCATCACCAGTGGTTAAGTGACAATACCTTACAATAAGGGATGGCAAAGTGAAAGGAGAACATACACATAGCAGCACTTTGGTTTCAGATGGGCTGACCTGAGATTTTCAAAGTCATTATTACCAAGTTTGGCTTGCCGCATTCCAATAATGAAGTTACGTTAGGGGACGAAAACATAACCACAGTTTCTAAAAATATTTATCAACCTCAGTGAACTTAAGTAAACACCTGTATAACATGTAATTTCATTGTTACTCTTTCTATGTTGAGTTTTTTTTTCCACTGATGAATAAATTTTCATTGATTTTACATCAATTTGCAGTGTTTCCTCATTGTTCAGCTGTTGCTTTTTATTACTGTTCAACATACACAGGGAGAAATTGCTTTATGATACATCTGAGACAAAATAAAAAATGTGAACAAAGTTGGATGAAAAGAAAAAGGATAAAAGATCCATGCCATACAACAGAGTGTGTTACATTACAACTGCGAACGACCTACCATTAAGTTATGAATCATAAAAAAGTGGCAAGTCTTTGAATTCTGAGAGTTACTGAAAGGTTTAGTAACTTATCACTACAACCACTATTCTCCATGAATGAAGGAAGACTTTAAGAAATTGGACTCCATAGCCCCTTTAAGTATTTTTTCCAAATACAGAAAATGGGTTCGTTATAAATTTGAATACAAAAATATCATTTTTGAAGTGTCATGCTTACTTCAGCATTAGGGCCCTACATTGTGTTGATTATTGAAATCATGTCAATATGACATTACAAATACTGTTAATGTCCTAAAAAGAGCTACATAATTCATTAAGGGGACAAAGTTGCTCTTTTTTAGCTTTTTCGTAATTTTGTTTGAAATAAAAGTAGTTTGTGTTGTTTGACTTCTTAAAATATGCTGAAAAAGGGTCTGCACAACCTCAACTCTACTTGCAGCAAGACAAGATTAAACATTCAGTAAAATATTTTACAGTTTGGAACAAAAAAATCAAGTTCCGTGCACAACTTTTACGTTTTACCATGCATTGCTGAACATACAGTTTGGATGTCATACAAGCTTTTGTGCAGAGATCTTAACTGACACTACCCTTCACATCATAGATGAGGATTGCAGCTTTCTTTCACATTGTGGCAACATTTATTTATCATAAGAATGCATGTAGGTATAGGAAAAATTCATTTTGCCAAGAAGTCAGAAACAAAATCATCTGTTTTGCACTTTTCAAAGCAGTAAGTTTTGACACTTTTTTCAGTTACATGTATATACTGTTTCAATATTGTACGCCTAGTGACTTCATGCAAGTATTCCATGTTAATATCAAAAAAAGGTACAAAAAAGAGCGACTTTTGTCCCTTTAAAGCTTGACAGTCTATTTGCCATTACTTTTCTGAGATAGGGAATGATTTTGTGTATTGCAGAGACAAGTCAGCAATCTTTAGTATTAATTTTTATGGTTTGTTGTGCACATGACAAGAAATTTACACTATTCTGTCGAAGAAAATAATATGCCAAGTGCTCAAGAAATGCATGTAATTCAACCACATAAAGGATTCCATAATACAATTTATCTTATGTATAATACATATTTCATCATCAAAGTCAACATAAATATGTGCTATGGCTTATTACATAAAAGAACTGCCTTGGTAAATGGCAATCATGATGTAACCAAGTTACTTTCTGAAACCGTTGCTACTGTTACCTGTAGTAAATTCACATCTACACACAAGTACAAGGCATGCTGTGTTTGTTTCATCATGGAGGTAGCAGAGAAACTCCATGGTTTCATTTACATGTAAGGGATGGGGAACATAACAGCAGGTAACAAAATTTCGTCCAAGTGAGTAGTTACATCATAGTACATATAATAATGGTAGTTGGTGCCCAGGATTTTTACACGTTTGAAAAAGTCGAAGTGAAACTGAAAGCGCAGCCTGTACTGTTGAGCTTCCCTGCTTTTTGAGATTAATAACTCTGTTCACAATCTACTTGCACTTTGCACTGTTACTGTGTTAGCATGTACGTCTTACATTCTCGACATCAGTGTAAAGAACATCCGTGAAATTTGCATTCGTTAAAATACAGGAATTACGTTATCATTATTACTCAGATACCGGGGCCAGATACTCTATGAGTGGTAAAAATCTCTTTTTTTTTTAATTCCTCCTTGGGTCAACGATATATCACAGCTTTACGCGGCATGGCGTCTGTCAACAATGAGCGGCCGCGATCACTCGAGAACAAAGTGATGCATGATGAGTACGGCGGGACTGCGATCTGCACAGTCATGACTCATGCCTAATAATCTTTAAATTTGGAGCTCAAAAGAACTCACCGTAACTATTGGTGAAGAATGACAAGGCCTGGATGATTGTTGATCTACAAGTTGGTTGGTTGGTTTGGGTATTTTAACAAGACAAACTGTCAGCCAGTAAGCAGCAAGTATGACACTATTGAAGAACGCTAATGGCTGGTCGTGTAGGTGGGAAACAAAAGACTACATAGTCGCCGTTACCGTTACCAACTTGCACCCCCATTGTTGCAACCATGGCGTTAAATATGGAGGTAGAACGGAACACATGCACATCTATGCGAGTATAAGAAAGCCTAGGTACACTGCGGTTCCAAACATGGGAGAATCAGACGAAAAATTTTACACAGATTTAACACGACATCATCGGCTTGTCGTTTTGAATGCAAAAGTCGACCTCTTTCTGGTGAAATTTCATATTAGACGTGAATAATCTTAATAAATAGGCGGTAGAGATGAGTGTTTACACATGGCTCGTGCAATATACGGACGTCTTTTTACCTCCATGTTCGCTGCACAGGTCCCTTGCGAATGCATCGAATGCATAGACCCTCCAAATGGTAGCAGTTTCAATCTGGTTTACAAGTGTGCGGCTCTGTTTGAAATGTGACAGAGTTTGTCAGTTTGGGATTGTCATTTTATTCAAAGATGGCATTAAATAGATTAAATGAAAGATATTGTTTACGAATTGGGCGTACGAGGGGAGAGTAAATGATGAGATAACTCGCACCGCCGACGATTTTATGGTTCACCTCTGATTAGAGACGCAGCAAGTTCAGAGAAACTTGGGAGTGTACACCGTAAATGGAACAGCGTAAGTCTCCCCAGCTAAATCGGGAACTTTGAGTTGGTCGCAGATATATCTGCATTTGGCGACAAATTGGAGTTATTATTCAATGCCTATGTACTAAATCTATATTTTTCTGGTAAGATAACGTAAATGAAAACTAATGAGGTCTGAATCTTTGGGGCTGAAACGCACCATTATTTATGCCCTCTTTGCCGGTATTTGACCCCGTGACATCGTCGTGTGAGGGCAGCAGTATTTCCGGGTTTGTCGCCATCTTCAAAATTCAACATTTCTCGACTTTGTACTGTAAATCGAAACTTCGACACGAAGCTGTTTCCGACATTTTTTAGTTTTCTGTCGATCACGAACGAAGTTTACCAATTATGTTAATAACGGTGAAGATACTTCAAGCTCAAGGAAAAGAATGTAGTATAGAGGTGTGTTGAAACATGAACTCGTGTACATATTTTGTTTCCGAAACATTTGCTCAGTAATGATGATGGAGGTCTGAACAAGTTGCAAGTTGCATATATTGTGTTTACTCAAGCTTTCTTCTTGTTGAGAGTCGCTCACTATACCCAAGAGAGGGTAGACTTGTGCTTTGTTTGGCAGTAAATCCTATATTCAATTCGGCTGATGAAAGCTGGCCACTTAGTAATGGTCAGTCTCTTGCCCAAGGTAGCACTCTTCCCAATGACCTACAAATGACAATCAAGACCCCAAGCTCAGCTGATCGTGGGTGGAAGTAGAGCTCTTCGCGTCTAGACAATATCGGCACAGAATGTGTGGCCCACAGTCCCTCTGTGTGTGGCCTAAATATGAGACTGACAGAATCTGAGGCTGATATAGATTTTGGTCCTTATTTACGGCTGGGTGAGAGAAGATATCTACCAAGCTGTCATTGTTTCCTACCCAAAACTATTGATCTTAAACTAGCAATCATAGTTTTGGTATCACCCTCACATTGCACCGTTTGCTATCTTGAACATTTAAGTCAGGATATGCCAGCCTTTCTTGTTGGTGGTGTACTCAGTTTATGTTAAATGGAATGAGTGTTATGAAATTAACTTCCCTAGTTTCCTCTCATACTTGATGTTACTGCACAAAGGACACAAAGCATAACAGAATTACTGTCAGCAATTCAAGTACAAATGCTGGAGCAGGCAGTACACATAGTGCCTGTTTGAACTCAAACAAAATGACTCATCTACTTCCAGTCTAGCGTTGAACCATAGTCTATGATTTGACAAAGAAAGTGATTCCACTCTTTGATAGACTATTTCAGTTTCAGTTCAACTGGTGCTGCACATTTCTCCTTGTCACTTGTTTTTGTGAACTATATGTAGCCATATATGCCACAATTACACTCACTAGATATATGTCTAATTTCTTTCTTCCTAGATTGATATCGGTAAGGTTGTGTTACTTGATACTGCAAGACTGCAGCATCAAACCACCAATTTGCTGACATACATAGCAGTTTATGGCAGTGAATCATTAATAATACACCCAACTTGCATTATAGAGAACAAACAGAGTTCAATGATTATTATATGCCACTGCATTACATAATAAGGTTATCATTTTCAGCAAATTTCACCCAATTAAATTGGGGAGTCAATAGGCATGTAGTGAAAATATTTAATAAAGACTAGGAGCATGCTGAGATGTTGCACCTTGCAAGTAGAGAAGTAAAGGCACTCATATGCCTAGCATTGAGCCACAGTTTGTCTAGGTATTGATGTCCAACAGAAAATTACGTCATCTCATAATAGAAGGATCCTTTTTCAGTCAGTCTATATGATACCATATTTCAATTCAGTCTATTTGATATCATATTTCAATTTAATTACCCAGGCTTCATGTAGCACATACCATTCATCAAAGCACTTGATTACACATATCATCATTAAAGTCATACCATTTCAGACAATGAATGATAAAATTAATGTCACTGCAATGGCATCACAACATCTGTGCAAGAGGTATAGGGTATCTTTTCTAGTTTCTAAAGGTCAGTGCAGTAAAAAGAGTATTCATCTTATCGTGCCACTCTTTGCAGAAGTAATTACTCAGCTTTCATGTGTAGTTTATACAGAGTGATTGCTTGTCTGTTGATTTTTATCCTGTCACAGTGATATCACTTTTCATTTCTGATTCACACCATCCAGGTAACAGCCACAGACTCAATTTCATCTGTCAAAGAATTAATAGCAAGAGAATTAGATGTTCCTGTAGATCAACAGAGACTAGTATTCAGAGGTAAAACACTAGCAGGTAAGCTATCAATGAAACTGCAATACTATAGCACATATGCACCATTCACTACTTTAAGGAAACCTGTTATTTTTCCAAACACCAACACATAACGGTAACCTCACCAGGGTCTTTAAATTTAAGACTCAGTTTTTGTTTTGTCTCAGTAGATGAGAGGGAATGTGGCCAGAACACTGTCTGGTATATTCAGGAACTTTGGAAACGTAAGGTGGAGCTGCACGTTGCTAACACAGTTTTTTCAAAGGAATGTTTTTTATCTAACATGACAAGGGAACCCCCCTCATACTATATATTTTCAAAAAGCAGAGAATTTAAAGTTTAGTTTGGTAGCAGTAGTTTACTCGAAGGATGAATGGGTGTATATTTGCAGTAAAAAAACTCAATTCTGGTACTACTAAAAAAATTAATTTAAAAACTTGAAACTATTTTCTGAAATGTAATATTTCACTTGAAATGAGTATATGTAGACAAAAATGACTATTTTATTTTGCATTATGTAACTCATTTTAAAATGGCATGGGTTGAAAGACTGACAATCAAAAAAGTTATTATAAACACAATTAGTAAAATTAAAATGACTCTAATTCAAAATGTGAGAACTTTATTGCCAAACAAAATAGTGTGTTTGTATTAGAGCATTTAAAGTACATAATGTGAGAATTTCAGAAAATTTGACCCGGCCAGAATGGAGTTGAATTCTTTGGAAATCTTGAAATGGGGGAAAATAGAAGCCAGGAAATTGGGTGATTTACATACGTTTGCATAAACTTAAACACTTGTTTATCATGCAACTTACAACTGCTTGACAAGCTAAAAGGTGAACCCAACAGATATTTTAATCTTGGGTTAACAAAATCATTAAAATCATATGAATATTTGCATTTTGATCGAAAAAAACAGTGTTGGGTGCAGTGCCCCCTTAATTACTTGGTCATAAAAACCTTAGTGTAGTAACCCCACACAAAATGTTTTTCTGTTGCACAGACTTGTTGTGACAAGAAATATAATAACCAGACTTTTGCGAGAATGCCTTCTTTCCTAACATAAGGTTCCTTCAATTATATGGAAGGTGTGTAAGCATTGATGCTGGTCGCTGAATAATCAGTTTTCACTTGAGTTTTAGGGACATATGTGAATGGTAGTGGAAATACTTTTGACTCCCATGTAAAATTTTTCTAGGTGCCACCCTTAACCCTTTCCCCACAAAGGATTGGCCCAAACCCATTGTTGGCAATGGTAACTGTTGACCTGTTCATAGGGAATTTTTAGGGTGAACAGGTTAACAAAAACACTGAATCAGAAACAGTTACTGTTTAAACAGCAAAACCGTATTGAAAAACGATGAATAACGCAATAATGTTATCAGTACACTGTTTTATACTAATGTGAAAACTATCCATTTTCTGTCCTGAAGATGGTCAGAGCCTTGGGGACTACAACATAGGACCAGGAACAAAGCTTCATTTGGTGGTCAAGAGGTCTCAGGACGAAAAATCAGGAAATTTTCAAAAAATACCACCACAGACAACTGCCCTTTGGGATCAATTGAAACCAGTACTGAGTAAGCATTTCAAAACAGAAGATGTTGACAAAGTAATACATCATTTTCAAAAGGTATGTATAGCCATTTTCATGTATCATAGATTGTGGTATTTCATTATAGATCATTTATAGGTGTGTTCAGAGTTTGTGCGTGGAGGGTGAAAATTAGCCACTTTTTGTCCGCTGTATACTTGAAGAAACTATGAGGCTATGCCATGATTGGGGTTTCTAAACAGAATGGAATAATAAGTGAGTCCAGGTGTTCAGTATTTAACTATGTTTAATGTACTGGCCATCACAGTGTTGCTTGAGTGAGCTTTAGGGCAGCTACGAATCATTGATGAAGCTCCACCACCACCATCATAAGGTGCTTATGCTGTCATGAGAATCCATGCATGTTTCATTGAGACCTCTAGGTCTAGGTTCCAAACTCTTTGAATTGATTGCTGGAAGTTTCCTTGAGTCAGTCCTGTACTTATACATGTAATTTTCTTAGGTCAAATAACTCATGAGTCAGTGACACATCATATTGGATTAGCAGGCGCAACTATGTTTGCAGGAAAGTACGCAGGTGCTTGTTACAAGATTTCATATACAGACTGGTATGGGTCTGTTATAGATTGAATTATGGGGTATTATCATAAAATTATTACCAGTGTGCCTGCTAAGCCAATTTGATGCATCATGACGCAGGACAAACCCGCCAGACGCATTGAAATAATAAGTTATCTGACGTGTCACTGATGCAGCTGTAAAAAGCCCACCAATGACTAGAAATGCTCACCAGATTCACAATTTACTCAGATAACATGTTTCCCTGTAGTTTTTAGGTGAAAAAATATCTGTATATGCTATTTCTTTAAATCTCCTCTGTGATACTGTGTGCAAATAGACTTATCTTGCTGATGGATCGACAGGGTAGGAGGCCACCATTGTTGTTTTCATTGTCTTCTCATTGACTCACAATGGAGAGTACCAGGAATCAGAAAGACGTACAACCATAGAGGGCGCTATACTTACACCTGCTGACTTTTAGTTATATACCATTTTCATGCATGTGGTGGCACACAGCAAATCAAGTTTTCTTCAGCTTGACTCAAAAAAAATTTTTTTCACTTCCCCTCAGACTCTTAGAGAGCACACTGATAAGTAATGTATGGAGTTGTTAGTGATTAAATTGTGATGCATCCTGGGTAATGAGTTCTCTCAAAGTAATAGCTCTTTCAACACTCAATTCAAAAAGTGAATGAGTGTCACTAGATTATCTTATTCACGTGTTAATACTCAGTGAACAAGCTAATGATAGCAGAAAGGCTGAATATGAGTATAGGGCCTGTAAGTCACAACAGTGTAAATACTGTGTATCAAATTAAAAGACAGTTTAGATGTAATCAAAAATTTTAGTGTTGTTTAGTCCCCGCTTCCGATGAAGTCAGGCAGGAACTTATAGATTGAGTGGCATGCATCAGTGCGTCTACAGAGATATCTCAGACACACCTGAACTGATTTCTTTCAAACTTGGTAGAAGGGTAATACACTACGCAGGCGGACACACGCCAATTTTTTGGATACGATCCAATGTGGCTGCCTGGCTGCCATTTTGTTTCATATCTATGGGCATTATGCAGCTTTAATATGAACCAGTTTCATTCAAACTTAGTGCAAGGACAATACACTGTGACTCAAACATGCTTATGAAATTATTTTTTGATACAATCAAATATGGCTGTCTGGGGGCCATTCAGATCTAAATTTTGCATGTCCAAAGCTGTAACTCATACATTCCTGCACTAATTTCCTTCAATCTTTACACAAAGGTAATACACTCTGATATACATATGCTTGTCGATTTTTAGCTCATATTGGTTTTGTATATAAATCAGTGTTTCCGTTAACGCAAAATCCTGCGTATTTTACGCAAAATTGTTCTGAAATACGCAAAAAAAATCATGGCTGCGTAAACTAATACGCATTGAGAAATCCCGCCCCATAAAATGATGTACTTGGCCAGCACTACATTGCCTGAATGTGGTTCAATGCAGGACAAAAATAGAACATATGCACCTGCTTTAAAGTGACATTAACATGATATTGCAACATTTTAGACTTTAGCAGACTGCAACTCTTTATGCAACATTGTATTTCATCATCACAAAGCATCATGTCAATCATTTCTGTACAGACAATGACACTACAGATGCAAAAAATTCGAGAATCGACCGAGTCTACGTTGTTGGTAACACAATACAGTCAATGGTCATTACGTCGCATGTTGTTTGGAAAGTGTTTACGGGTGACGATTTAAACTCTGTCGGGTTTCATTCTTGATAGGTCCCCTGGCCTTTTGACGAGTATCTGCTTTTTGTTGGCCCTTTGAAAACACTAATTTCGTAGTCAGAAAGAATTTCTTTGAACATGAAGTCATTAGGCAGCTCAACGATCATATACGAGACATGCATTACAGCATTGCCAGCGTTCAGCTACATATGCCTTGAAGCCCCCAGATTATTGTTTTTTACCTTCTCGTGTCTATTTATAGACAGAGAAGGTATTAGAGTTGAAAACCAGTATGCTGGTGTCAACTACTTCCGTCTGTCAATACTTCCGTCTGTCAAGATCCGTTGACGTTATGCCATTGTGATGGGTCATATCATAAACTGGTGGGGGTGTTCATGGTTCAGGTTGAGGTGTAGGAGAACGATTTTGAGCTGTGACAAAAATCAAAAGGGACTTAGCGGCATAGCCACAGTGTTACATGTAAGCCTTTCTCCAAGGTTCTTCGTTGACTACGATCTATTACAGACTACTGAGCTGACGTTAGGGGTACTCACTTTGTGTTTGCTCACTCTGTGTGCGCTGGTGTTTGGTACTGAGTTGCGTGGATATCCCCTCATGGCCTCACGTGATATGGGCCTGTTGCATAATCTGCAGATGATCATATGCCTCTGAGTGTGTAAACGGTCATTGCGTAAGCCTGTCGGCATTTTCCTTGCATTTTTTCTCATTTAATTTTGCAAAATATCGGCGAGTACCTCAATATTTCAAGATAACTCTTTCTTCCCAATCGTTTCCTTGAGTTTCAGAGTCATATGAACGAAAATGAGTGAAAGTTTTAGACAGGAAAATCGGACGTCGGCCATGTTCAATGTTTACAGTACAATCAGAAGTTTATGTGGAGGAAATAACTAACAAACACTATTCATGATGCCCGCCCTCTAGAGGCAGACCTTCCTATATGAAGTACAATATTTGATGCTTGTGGAAAGCTTGACCACACAAAGGAGCATTTTAACTTTTAGAAAATGACAAATTGAATAAGAAGCTATTCTGAAAATGTCAAATACTGAGAAAAAATGCACAAATATTCAAAATAAACAGGTTAACTGACTGGTCAGCTATAAAAAACAATGAAAATGTTTATGATCAAAAGTTTTTGAGATGCGCACATTTTAACAAATACAGAAACATAAGCAAATCAAATCAAATTAGAAAAGGATCAATGCTGTTGTGTGGATTTTGCTGAACACGGCTGATTTTAATATTTCGCCCTACATATTTGGTATCCAGCAAAGGCATATTTTGATGTAAAGTCAAAATTAGCACTACATTGCTGACAATATATGTTACCGTTTCTGCATGAACTTTTCTTTTTTAAATTATAGAAAGTACTTCGAACAGATTAACAATTATCGTGATGTCAACCCATGATTTTACATCACAAAGACTGTAATTCTGCCAATTTTTTTTATTTTTCAGTCATTTTATAAATTTTGCACTGCACAAGATGATTGAACAAATTGCAATGTTTGAATTTGTAAACTCAAAGAACAAAAATCTTTTGGTCACAGATTAAATTATTTTTTGAAAAGAAATTTACTCTAAAAACTTTTAGCACATATTCTTTACACGGTCATGTATTTCAAGGAAGAAAATCTGCCAGTGTTCTCCCCAGGCCATTTTAGCGTAGCGGTCCCGCTACGCTTTCACCTCTCCCCGCTACGCTTTGATTCTCCCCGCTACGCTTTAAATATTCCCGCCATCCTTTAGTTCACACGCTAGTGCTCTGCGTAGCTACCAGCTGTTGCATGCATTGTCTACACATTAGCGCTCACTACAACTTTCAACCTGGTGAAAGAGTGGAACGTGTGAAGTATGGTATGCGTCCGATAACTTGTCCGTAAGTGTTGAGAGGAACGTTAAAACAATAGAAGAATCGGCTGGGTTGTTCACAAGTTTTCATTCTACAACGACTATTACGACCAACAAAGACCTTTAGTCGGTATACATCGAGGACAAGTATTCACAGAGTTAGGCGGTGTAGCACTAGCGGGGCCTTTGATCACATTCCCATGCTTTGATCAACGAAATGGACCGCAAAAGAAACAAAAGAAGCAGTTGATTAGTGAGGTTGATTATGATTTTACAACGATGATCTCTTTTTTTGTCCGAGTACGATCACGATCGCGATCGAGTTCACATCGCATAAATTCCAATATGGCGGCGGCCATGTTGGCCGACGTGTTTATAACGTGTTGACATTGATCCTGGCGTCGCGTGTGGTTCCACTCTGACACGTTCTCTGAAAGATTTTACACCTGATTTTCGAGTGATTCTAGTCGTACTGAGTTCATGTCTTGTGATCATCTTGGTGGTATTTTTAAAATCAAGAATCGAACGACGATGTTCAGTGGCAGTGGTAGTTATGCGGGGGGGGGGGGGGGGGGGGGGGGGGGGGGGGGGGGGGGGGGGGGGGGGGGCCGCTGGTTGAAATTGATCCCCGTGATGAAACATTATTCGCGGTGTTTGTCGTTCAAAAATGATATAAAACTCAATTACATTTGAATTGTGTAAAGCTTAAACTTATGAATTTTCCTCTTTGTTGGCAATTTTTGACAATTTTATTAGCAATATATGTATTAATGAAACTCCAATCAGACGAACCATTTCTTGCTTTCAATCTGAACTTGCTGTTACTGTTTGAATCTTCTATTTTAATTGCAATTGTACTATACTGTGATGATTTATTTAAGTGTAATAAAGAGTTTCCATGATGTTCAAATTGCATACTTGTGTGTTACCATTGCATTTTGTTGTGAGTGTACATGAATGCATGGGTGCATGTGCAAGCTTATATCCATATGCAAATGTAAATTAATGATATGCAAATGATTATGCAAATTAGCCGCTACGCTTTTGCTTGATCCTGGGGAGAACACTGAGACTTATAAAAACAGTAATGTTCTTCACTTTCAATTTTCTTTTGAATACTATGACAATTATCAGCCATGAGGTTTTACAAACACAAGACCAGATAAGCGTTTTCATCATTTCCACAGGACTCGTTGGAATATCCCTTAAAAACAGTTAAAGTGACTTAAAATGATCACTTGGTATACATTAATTTACAGATGCCAGGTTGTGTATTTCACATTCACTCAGGTCAGTAGGGAAGTGCGTCATTACTATTTTGGACTGTTAATTCTTATTTCTGAATTATTTAACCTTTTTCCACACTGAACTATCTTTAGGCAGTTTATACTGTAGCTTGGAATCTTTTTTGATTGATGTATTTAATCATCTTTTGGGTTCTTTGGGTCCATATCTCACCTCATGCCCCTACATCATCAACTATTTACCAATAACTCCATACCAACAACCAAATACCTGACCTGGCCACACATTAGAGAAGGTACAAGCGTCATTGACGGTATTTTTGTCAATAGAGCATGCGCATTAAAGGAAACCCCCCAAGTTCTACAGAAAAGACTGCCCAACTCACTTAAGATAAGGATCTCACTGTACGCATTTTTGATACATTTTACGCAAATAAAAACCCAGTTGCGTAAAATCGTACGCAAGTTTTGAAATTGTAACGGAAGCGCTGATAAATACCAAAAAGAGCTTATATGATGAGTCGGTGGCGTCTGTATGTCTGTATATTTGTGGGTATGTATGTGCGGATGTATGTCCGTCACACACAAAGGCTCCCATACCGCCAAAGCTACCGTCTCAGTATTTGGTGTACAGGTAGATGCAGGGGTTGAGATGTGAATTTGTTCAAATGAAGATGTCAGTGTCAAAAATGTGCAAATGAGGTAAGAAAAAGGGAGATCCTGCAAATGTGCAGGAGTGATGGCATGAGTGTCTGAACCGCTTGAGTCATTTCCTGTCATTGTTTATGAACTGTACAATATTAACAGACCAGCTCAAACTATAGACAGCAGAGGGGGGAAGACTGTCTATGGTCCCGCTAAGAGGGACTAACTGTTTCTGCTATGCAGGTTGCTTAAGTTGACCTCCAGTACTAAAGTTTCAGACCCTATTTACTTTTGTCATTCTTTTTTCTGGTTTAAATATTTCTTGTCGTTTTTCTGGTTGTACTGTGCAGAAATCATTGTCATAACATCAACATAGAATTTTCCTGCTCTGAACAGATAGAAACAATATTTATTGTTGATCTTTGGTACCATACTGGTATATTACCAATTCTGATCAAATTTTAGCGACACCGTATAATTGCAGTATTTTTGTTGTGATATGATTTAACAATTTACCATTATTTGATGAGGAAATTTCTGAATCAAAAAACCGATGTGAATCCAACACAATTTTCTGAATCCCATTCCATACAAAAACAAATCTGAATCAGTTGCAATGCAAGATGAAAAACAGAGGCGAAGAGAGAGCCATATTGGCACCTGCAAATTGAAATCATATTTGGCGAACTTTTCTTATAGACCTCATTCACCATGGTGGCAAATTGAAATTTTGTGTGAAATTGAAGCTAAACTGGTTGGTAAAAAATTGGTTGCAGTTTGACAGGTAGCAGCTAGAACATTGCCATTTCGAACCAAGTGATTTTGCACTAAGCATGTCTCACAGGATCAACCCTCAAAGTTTTGTGTTTTTAAATGCAGATACATGGATAATCACAATTTTTCTGAAAATTATTTGATAAAATGAAATTTTGATAATATTAGTTGAAAATTCGGAGAAAAAACTGTGAAAATCTGATTAAGCAAACAGTATTAGTTGAGGTCAGTGAGAGGTTGTGAAGTCACTCCACAGCACTGTACTCAACGTGGAAGTTCAAGACGCTGATGAGCGCACCAAAAATCTATGTAGTGTCGCTAAACTTCAGCGAAAATTGCAAAAACGATTACGGTAGAGTTCTTCTTTCAAAGCTAAATTGGCTGATTTTGGATGCAAATCAATAAGTCTGAAGACCCCGTAAACTATGTATGGACAGTATGCACAGGATTGCATATACTGCCCATACATAATGATTGTATAGGATTATGTCCTTTCACCAAGTTGAATAGAATTAGGTATGTCATTCCTTGACTTTTGAAACTTGGTATCAGAGTAACACACTACAGCTGACATACACATCACACATGCACAGCGTTCTGAATACCTGCTTCCATAGATGACAGATTAGAGCACTCTCCTTATCCTGTATGTGCGTAAACATTAAGCAGTATCATGTCAATTAATTGCAAATTTGCATTGCGTCATTAAGGCTGATATGTCAAGAAATAGTTCATCACATTTGTTGAAACTTGGTATAGATGTTGAGCTCATGTTGCTCTAAATTGGGTATAATGGCATTTATCAGTATCATTTTAATTAATTTCTAATTTGCACATTTAATTAACCTTCCTAATCAGTGTGATATGTCCAGAAATGCTGCATCAAATTTGATGAAACAGGGCACAGATGTTGATCATGGTACAGATATTGATCTTCTAGTAATGTAAAAGTGTATAGAGATCGATGTATAGAGATAGATCTATAAAAAAAGATCTATATCCTGAATGACTGCACTAAGTCTGATGATACGTGCTGCAAATGTTGGTCATACAAAGATTTAACAGTCAAGACAGGCATTTAGCAGTATCAATAGCTAACTATAGGAAGTCTCTTCAGTACTTAATATGGGGGCATTTTGGGTTCACATCTGGCATTCTGACTCTTTTATTTCAAGAACCAGTTCTCAGACATGCCTAGACCAGTTTCTTGCAGATTAGTGGAATTTTTACATTTCAAAAGCGGGGGCATGACATACCTAATTTTGTTCAACTTGGTGATAGGACATAATCCTATGCCATTCATACTACAATCCAATCCAATATAGACATCAGTCACAGACAGGGCTTTTGTACCCGCATTTCTTTTTTCATGCGCATCATATCGACTTCAATTTTTAGTCACTTTCAGTGACAAAATCCCAATTACAAGCAGGGACTATATGTCAATGACTTGTTTTTCTTGTTAAAGAGAAGTGATATTTTTATCTGTAATTTTATTAGAAATGGAAGAACAAAATGCATCTTTGAGGATCAATTTTTCACTCTGTGTAATCAGTGGTATATTTGGTAACCAGTGTGCCCTCTAACAAACCTGTCTTTCTGGGAACATTGCATTGATTTTGGGATTTATAGAAAATTCATTGTGTAATAAGTGGTATATTTGGTACTTGATTTTCATTTTGTAATGATAATGTACCAAGGATTAGGTCACCTAGTTGACTCAGAATATTTATTACATTAAAAAAAAGGATGCATCAATACCAATTGTTTTTGTCATAATGATAAGTAAACAAGTCTCCAATTATTGTGCTTCTCAAGGTCTACTATGTAAATCTATCTCTCAAGACCTTTCAGGCCTTTCCCTTTCTCTGTGGGTTCAGGGGTCACGTAATGGTCTGCCATGTCATTTTGCATTCACACAATAGATTTACCTTTTTCAATACACATACTCTGTTTGCTGTGAAAGTAGAAAGAAGAATGTGGTGACCCTTACATGACCTAAAGCAGAATAAGCTGTTCACAGTCTTAACAAAATCAAACAATGAGGTAGTCTTGGAAAATTCCACGCTGAAGTTTTTTACCCTTATCTGATCGTGTCTCCTCTGTAGAGAACTAAAAAGTCCAAAAGTTATGAAGTGCTTGTTTCAACTTCTAATAACTTTTGCACATAAGTGTTTGTTAATATTTAAATCTGAGAAATATGTAGAATGATAAATAGGCCAATGGTCACATTTTGTGATATGATATTAGTGAAGTTAAACATTGACAATAAAGTCAGGCCTGTGTATACTAGACAGCACAGCAATGTTACTTCTACACGACACAGTTGCCAATTGTTAGCTGAAGTGTGTTTCAGTTATGAGATTCCAAGCTCTCGTATACCTACTCTCCACTCCTGTAGCTACTACTGAAATTGTACCATAACTTTTGATTTGTCATTGGACATGACTTTCATTTAAATGAGAATTTAGATAGTGTTCTTGGAACACAGATAAAGTAGAAACTCAGTACACGTACAGATCATCAGAGACCTAAGGAGTCTTAGGACATACAATTTCAGCCTCTTTGATGGGAAAAATTCTGTGAAACCTTGATATTTGGACAGCCTTAATCAGGACTTCATGCTGTTAATGACTTTACCTCTAACTTCAGGAAACTACTGCTATTCCATGGTAGGCAGTTTGTGTATTTCCAGCCATTGAGCTGACATATGGATTTCTTTGCATAAATTACAATTAAATATATTGATCATCAAGTCAGAGAAAATAAAATAATGGGTTGAGAATATATTTCTTGGTTATATCTTATTTTTTCAGAATCAACAGTGCATCTGCATAAAGGGAAAGTGGCACCAACAAAGGTTAAAGGTCAAGCTTTTGCACAGAAGCAAGATATCAATTAACATGTCTTTTTCTTCTTTTCTTTCAGGAATTTGAATCAAGTATTTCAAATTTAAGTCTTGATGACTTAGAAAGGATTGCCATCTATAATCTTGAAAGAAGGCAACAAGACAGTGACAGTGCATCATCCAGCAGTTAGTCAATCTCTCAACATGACATTCTACATGGACTATTAAAAAACCCTCCTGGGATCCTATTGCAAAACATGCCTTATTGTATGCAAGGAAAAGACAGAAATGACCTTTGGACCTCTTTTAGGCATCGTGAATGTGGTGCCTGTTCGATTCCTCCAATGTCTATGTGACAGTAAAAAAGGCTTGTTGACAAAAGCTGTGTTTCGCTTTGTTATCATACCCAGACAGTGGTCTGACTCAGAATGGAAAAGTACAAGCAAAAATACCTGTGAAGATCTCTCTCTCTCTCTCTCTCTCTCTCTCTCTCTCTCTCTCTGTTATTTTTTAATACCTGCAACTCACATTGCTGCACTTGCATTTTCTGATCTGACTTGCTTGACACATTGTATTCAACCGTGAGTCCACAGTGATTTGACTTACGGTACTTCGCATTGTAACACTCTGTAGATGCCAATAATTTTCTTGAACAATTTACCTTCCTTGAAGTGAGATTCTGTGAACACCTCTGAAATAAACCTGGTGGCTGACTCAACAAGGGTTAGCACGCCATGCCAATGGATTATTTGAACTGCCAAGAATGTCATTTGTTAACATAATGTGCTATCAATGTTGCTGAATTGCAAAAGATATGTTATCATGGGCTGTAAATTTGAAGGAATTCATGGCCAGACAGTGAATGTACTATTACTATTGTCCATCATGAAGATATTGACTGAGTATGAAAACTAAGGCAGGAAAATTATATTCGTGTTTCTATCTTTTTAGATATTTCTGTGTTTCTACAGTTATTGAACTAAAAAGGGGAAAGTCGATAATGATGCGATGGTTTGAAAATGATCAAAACTATTTGTCAATGTCACTCTCAAAGTCCTGCTTCTTGATTGAATTTATTCCCCTGAAATCGTTTCACTCTACAATTATAGAGTAAGGTTGCAAGTAGCTGTTTTTAAATGTGATTTCTATACCTTGATTGCCTTTTGTTTTTGACCAGGGAAAAAGAAAAGAAGACCTGTGCAAATTTGTTTGTAGGTTTGATCCAATGTAGTAGCTAGACACCAATGATATAGGGAGTCAGAGCTTATGTATGCACATGTTGATTTCTGTCAAGCATTACAGATAGTCAGGAACAATGCTTGGTCCCATATACATGTACACTCCTCTAGGCTGACACAATTGCTACCTTTGGCATGTTTCTCATCATATTTCCTATCACCACCATTAATATCATTATTCAAAACATGGTCAGTGCTCCAAAGCTTTTCACAAGCTAAATGCAGTGACATCATACAACCCCCCCCCCCCAAAATAAAAAAAAAATCTTTGAAAGACTTCTTAGAATGGCTGTCTATTTCCTCCTCAATATCTTTGTAAGAAAACAGAGGACTTATGATCTCAAACATTCCTTTGTGCTTTGATTATTCAAAGCTGTCATTGTACATGGTGTTGCACATGGACACGAACTTTATGTCAAAAAGCCACTGTAAACCAATCATGAACCTACTCTAAATTATGCAAATAAGTAACCTCTGTACACATTCTCTTCTGTAGTTTCAACGAAAGTTTGTGGTTCCTTTTGGGTCAATAACATGAACCTTTGATTCTTCATTATCTTGTACCAAAGAATGTTGATTTACAGAAACGCTTGTCTTCAAATTAAGATGATATGTGCAGACACAGAAACTACAAACTTCAGAAGTGTGCATGAAATTAATGGAGCACATGTAAAAGACAGTAAAGTTATCTTTACACATGCAAGACATACTGAGCAGGAAGGTTCACATCTATTCTGACATTACTCTTGATGTCAGATTACTGATAATGATATCGTGATATTTGATGGTGCTGTTGACTAGGTTACTTACAGTAATGCAACACTGTGATTAGCCAAGAAAAGTGTACTTTCACTGAGATAGTAACAAAAGACACACACAAGCACAATAATACCTTACATCTCCAATCTTGTAGGTCCTCAAAGACAAGGTCATTCCTGTTATTTCATATCTTGAAAGGTTACAATTTAGCATTTATTGACATGTCATATTCTAAGCTGTATTGACAGCAGATGTATCAACATTCTTGGCAGTTCCCCTAAATATTAGCACATAGCAAATGTGATGACACTTTGAAATTTTCTGCTGCATGTGTCACTACAGTGCACACATGGCACTATGACTTTTATACTATTGTTAGATGGACCAGATGAATTGCAAGGTACCCAGTGCACAATGCACACACTTTGGTCCAGTGATATAGCATATTCTGATCCAAACAAAAAGTCAAAGATTGATTCGGTCACAGTTTGTGTATGTATATTAGTTCACTAATTCATATTTGCCATCTGTAAAGTCAAATGTTATGGCAGAAGGTCATGGTAATGAGCCAATTCTGTATCAATCTTAAAATTTTCACATTATTGTAAGTACCAGATCAAATTGAAACATTACTAATTGCTGTAAAAGATTGCCATATCTGCAGTGTAAGTCAAAAGATTTGTACCGTTCAAATATTCAAAAACAAAAGAGCTGTTAATACATTTTTCCCAATGAATCTTTTAAGCAGCTTTGACACCATAGTAATAGCTGAAAAAATTGTTTGTGTATTTTGTGTTATTCAAAGAAA
This sequence comes from Ptychodera flava, assembly GCF_041260155.1. Classification (NCBI taxonomy): domain Eukaryota; kingdom Metazoa; phylum Hemichordata; class Enteropneusta; family Ptychoderidae; genus Ptychodera; species Ptychodera flava. Next base: position 4,032,734 of record NC_091933.1, on the reverse strand, counting down.
TAAGCTTGTAAAGCATTTTATATTGTATTTTGAGCGATGGTGTCAGAAGAAGGGATGAATATTGTTTCATGGTACAGTTAAGATAATTTTTCAATGGGTAATTCCTTTATGGGGGGAGGAGGGATTTGCAAATGTAGTTGTATATTTACAAATCATGAATAAAATCAAGGTTTTTGAGTTTTCATTAAGGTTATGATGTGGATATAACAAAGGTTGTATGAATTATTTTCAGGTGAGGAAGGTTCAGTATATGTCTGTTTTGTATCAGTATAGCATCATCATGTAAGAATGCTCCATCCACAATTTCCACAATCTCATTTCTGTGTGTGTGTGTCACATATGTGTATTTGTGTATATGTATTGTTGCAACAGCATGTACGTTTGCTGGCTATTCTTCATGGGCATTCATTCTACTTTTTGTTTGTGTCTGCCATTTTCTGTCTATCTGTCAACTGCAAAACTTGAGAATGGTTTTGTGCATTTCCATGTTATAGAGGGGCATTTGTGTGTGTGTGTGTGTGGGGGGGGTCCTGTTACGTTTAACTGTCAATTATGAAAATGAGCTAAAAGGTGAAAATAGTGGAAAAAAACAATCCGGCTAGTCTAATTGCCTTCATTTGGAGTTTGTAACTTAATTGTGTTTGATTCTATAGAGATCACATCGTGTTATGTTTTAATTTTCTAACTTTTTGTGAAAATTTTTAAATCCCCGGGTATGATTGCTCTGAACTAAGGCTAACACAGCCCTACATTGACTTCACTGTAGAATCTCTATGACAACTTAGTGTGACTTTCTCCCACCCTGATTTTCACCTTAGCAGTAGCCCGGCTCAAATAACTGGCCTTGATAGGGGAGTAGTCTGCAAGGTCCGATTTTGTGAAGCATTTTGCAATTTGCTGACATAGCCAAACCATTGAGGGCACTTCAATTTAGGTAACAGATTAGAAACGAGCAACTAAGTGCTGTGAGATGATCTACTGATAGAAACAATGATTTACCATTCTCCAGAGGTGTCCTCGTTAAGAATTGCTCAACTGATGGCAAAATTAGCCAAACTATATTTGTGGCAGACTTTTTGTCATTTTCGGTGTGAAAATCTTTTTACTCAAAACGTATGCCGCTCATTGCTTGTATTGTTAGTTGCCTAAGTTTATCCTGATTGCCTTGTTCAAATTTGTTGAAATTGTGATGCAAGTGACAAAATTCTGTATAAATTACATGCATTATGTAGTGTAGGCCCATTATCTGATAGCATTAACTCTTTGTGTTTTGATGTGTAGGCAAGTCATGTAAACAGTGTCAATAGGGACCAATGTGAGAACCAGAAATTCAGGACCGTGGCTTGAAAACAATTTCAAATACGCCCTTTGAAGGAAAGATGGACAGCAATAATTAAAATGTGACTTTCACATAAATAAACTAAGCTTCTGAACCTGAAAGTTGCTCATCCCCCATTCCAGTATGGCCGCATGAAATATGGATCTGAAAAGAGTACTTTTTACATCCACAGATTCAGTGAAGTCACGATGCCAGAAGCTGCAATTTACTTTTCTGTTCCAATAGTTTGCGCCCCCGGACATCACAACCCTAAAATTTGATCCCCCCCCCACCAATTCATCTATTGTAAAATTGACCCCCCCCCCCCCCCCCCCAAATAAAAAGTTCATCTACTTTGATTCATGAACTCTGCACCCTAAGGCCCTGGAGTGAACAATAGTGACCCTTCAAAAGTGTTTGCAAGAAAAAGAGTGATCCTTCCCAATTTTCATGCACAAAAAACAGTGACCCTCCCCCAGATGTCATGTTCCATATCAATAATATCTTAATTGACACATAATTTCTCATTTGACCTTTGGATTTTCAAAGAATTCTTTTGAACTTTACAAATAATCACTTGGTGAAACTCCTATAAAATATTTGTTGTTCACATCTGTTCTTATCAAACATAATATTCTCATCACGTACATTTATATCAATTGTCAAACATTTATAAAAGCACAGATTAAGGTCTGTAAAAAAATTCAGTTTCCTCATAGACTACAATGTTTATTGAATTAACATTTCAGTGAAATTCCAAAATCAAATTTCTTGCACATACAAACACCTATATCCACCCTAGTCTAAATCAAGTACATTAATATCAATATTAAATATCTAGAAATACACAGATTTAGTTAGTTTTGTATGGTAAAAAAATTATTGTTTCCTAATAGACTACAGTATATAGTGAATCAACATTTCTGTGAAATTTCAAAATCAATTTCCTGCACACACATGCACCTGTAACCACTAAAGTCTAATTAAGTATATTAATATCAATAATCAAACACCTGTAAATACACAGATTAAGCTAGTTTTAAATTAAAAAAAATCGTTGTTCACAAAATCCTCATAGGTTACATTACATATAGTGACTCAACATTTTAGTGGAATTCCAAAATCAGATTTCTTGTTTAAATGCAATTACAAAGTCCAAAAATCTTTGCAAACACTTTATATAACACCATATTTTCAAAATTTTGAGCTATTTTCCCAGTATTCAAGGTATTATGAAAGTTGTATAGTGAACTTATTTCTCTTTGTCAACTTGAAAATTGTATTTTTGTGAATAAAAGTGCTCTTTTCTGCTTGTTATCACCTGTCAGACATAATAAAGACATGTCAATATTCTGTTTTACATACTTTAAAGTCAATTCTGTTGCTTTTCTTCCAATAACTATCAACAAAGCTTCATAAATTTGACATCCCCTTCAATCATTGACCTGATTTCCACCTACCCCATAAAAAACGAATGCTCCCTTAAAAAATCCACGTAGGCCCTTGTATCAAGTCTCCTTGAAATCGAAGTGTCAAAGGACTTTACAGTGAAATCATTAGCGATTGATATAAAATTTTGAAGGAGATTACCCTAGTGACCAAAGAACAATTTTCACTGCTCTAGCAGTCAACTTTGACTGTCACACATGTATCACCCCAATATGTAATAATTAACCCGATATGTAATACTAACCCAATATGTAATAACACTTAACCCAATATGTAATACTAACCCAATATGTAATAACACTTAACCTAATATGTAATACTAACCCTATATGTAATAAAACTGAATTTGGAATATAATACTGACCAAAATAAGACTAAAGTATGCATAGCAACCATGATCATGCCCCTTCAAAACCCGCAGCATTTCTAAAATTTGATAATTTTTCAAAGTTTTTTTTTTGAGTTTTTTTTTTACCCAATATTTAATACTGACCCAATATGTAAGAACATTTCACTTAATAAGTAATAATATTCGACCCAATTTGTAATACTAAATGAATATGTAATAACATTCAAACCAATATATAATCCTAAGGGAGCCGTCATATTTATGGCCTGGGGGGGTCGGAGGAATCTGAGGGGGGTCACTCAAAAAATCGAAATCTACAAGGGGGGTTGCTCAAAAGTGGAGAACAAGAAAGGGGGGGCTACTCAATTTTGTTGACATGTATTGAAGCATTTAGTTGAGTTACGAATTAATACAACAATAATAGTAAAGATATGTATATTCATACCGGTATTTGTTTACACACACACACACACACCACACACACATAATATATATAATAATAATAATAATAATAATAATATTTGGTTCTTATATAGCGCACATATCCACAAGTAGATGTGATCAGGCGCTTTACAATTATTATTACCCCTGGTCACTGGACCTAATATGATACCACTCAACTCCCTGGGGAGCAGACAACAGCTCACATGTGCAGCCAATAAGCGCAGCAGAGCTAAACGCACACATAACAACCTCTGTCCTACCAGGTACCCATCACCCTGGGTGGGAGAGAAACAATGAGGAATAAGTGCCTTGCCCAAGGACACAACACCACAGCCATGCCGGGGCTCGAACTCACCATCCTTTGATCATGAGTCCCTGCTCTAGCCCTGGCCATGATGCTCCTAATACAGGTGGTTTCAAGTAAAAACTAAAATCTCATTACACTATGTGTTTCACGTTATTGTGATCTTCAGACGAGAATGATCAGCTATTCGACGTGGCAAGCCTTATGTTAGAGGCTAGTACTGAGTACATTTTTCAGTATTTCCTGATTAAAGATTGATATACTTGCCTGATCATTGATGAGAAACGTCTGCTTTCTATATTCTACATTGTATAGGTTACCGATAGGGGAAAATGTGTAAAGCAAGCTTATTCTGATGCTATAAAGTTTAAAACCAGTTGAATGCCTTGACAACAAACCCATCTTTTATTGCAGGAAAATAATAATAAATAATAAATGTGAATAAATGTATGTCTGTCGCTATTTTTTCAGTTTCAAAAAATATAGTTGAAATCAGTGAACTGAATATAAGTTTTGGAATACTGTCTCAGATTTATTTTCCTTTGAGTTTTTTATACGAAAAAAATACTCCCCAAGTGCCACCAAATAACACCATTTTAACCTCTATTTTTCAAAAGCTCCAATGGCAGGAGGGGGGACACCCCCTCCTGACCTCCCCCGCGACCGCTTATGCGGTCTCTTGTGGTGCTTTCGCACCACATCTTCCCCCTCTTGAAAAAAACCCTACAGAATAACTGCTTGTCACCAGAGCACTGGATACAGACCTGTACATCAGCCCCTACCACAGCAATTGGAACCTCCTTCCGACAAAGACCTATACCACAGGGTTTAATCAGGGTCTGTACAGGGCCTGTCGCAGCAGCAATCCATTTTACTGTATAGATATTCAACTTTCCCAATTTTTTTTGGGGGGAGGGGGTCACTCAAATTTTCTTTAGCAGAGAGGGGGGGGTTACTCAAACACGTCATGGTTGGCAGGGGGGTTACTCGAAATTTTGGAGTTTCGAAAGCAATTCCTCCGACCCCCCCCCGGCCGTAAATAATGACGGCTCCTAACCCCATACGTAATAATATTTAGCTCAATCGTACATTCGCATACAAAATCACTTCACGTCCAATCCTCAGGACATTTCTTCATTATCTTCAAATAAATTCTTAACCTTCAAGTGCTTGTGACATAGCAATTGAACATGTTTTCAAAGTACATAACATTAATTAATGAGGTACATGGAATCGATAGAGACCGTGAAGTTGATATACTGAAGATACACTGTGGAGCCTATAAATACCCCCTATCTCCCTGGGCATTCATAATCCAACATGAGTGGCACATGATAACAGCGTCAACGAATGCTCCCGAAAATCTGGATCTTTCAACAACCATGGTGTAAATTAAAGCACTGTTCCAACATATTACGTTTTGTGAATACTTGTGGCATCACCTTGTTGGCGAAATTCTCTCTTTTTCCATTTTAAGTTGATTTTTGATGCCAAAACTGCTTCGATGCTGTGTTCGAAGCGTCCAACAAACAATAGATGAAAGCATTCAAACAGCTGCCAATCACGATGGGACGCGCAAAGGTGCAAAACGATCAAACATTTGTTGTGTACATCAGATCGATTACGATGTCAACAATGAATAAACGATTCTTACTACTGAGCAAAATACTTGACCAACGGTTACTGAACACGAGTCTCAGATGAGTTCAGACACAAACGGACTATTTCATGGTTTCAAGCAGATTGCCTCTCCCTGTTTGTTTGTTGATCTATGTACCTCCAGGCCTATGAATGGGTGATGTGTATGTTGACCGCAGTACGATATTTTACGATAGATCTCTTTTGGAGAGTGTTGTCGCCTAGCCCTGCGTATACGATGCCGTGTGTTCCCGGCCTTATACGGCCTCCCACCACAGCTCTGCTGATTGCCATGGACAAAACCGGCAACATGCGGATCCAATTCGGACGGAACGCGAAAAACTACTTTACGAACTGTTTCGGCCGAAATCGACTCGATTCCGATCAATGCAGCCAACCCAAATCACTCAATCGCTCACAGGCTGCGGAAAATGCTCTCGTGACGTCCAAAACCGTTGTTTGCTGGCGATGCACGGTCAATGGCCCATGCAGTGGACGGCCATTGGATACGTTCACGCCACGATTATACAGGTGCCCATGAGCTGCATTATTTTCTGTCGGGTCGGGGCGATGAAACTAAATCGCGATTGCTTCATCTCTGTCAGATTTGACCAAAAAGAGACACTTGACATAGATTATAGCATCAAATGTTGACCGTTCAGACTGAAACATGATAAAAGGTTTGAAGATCGCCGTGATGTCGTTCTTCTCTATACGTTTTTCTGAGCTTGTTTTTACTAAATTGCTCTAATATTATCTGACGTTTTTTTGAAATCTTAATCAACTTTTCTTTCCCAACCAGGACACAACATTACCTTTTTACTTTCATAGTAACTTAGGATTCATTTAATTGGCAGATTAATAGACTCTTATGTTCTTCCTCGATTGTCTGTGACTGATTTTGCTATCCCGACACTCAGGTGTCTTGAAACTTACGTCATTCACTGAAATAGTTTTCGGACAAACTCAAGTAATTCGACAACTACTAACGAATGTTCGGCAAAATTTACAAAGACTAGCAATAATAATTATAGTCATTTTACCGTCTTTAGCTAAGCGGACTCGCTTGGCGGAAGCAGTATATAACGTTCTGAGTTCCCATTTTTACCCTGTGTGAGTGTAGTATTCGAACGGGTGAGATCATTATCTTACGCTGTTCCGAGTGGCCTGGATATTTTTTATAATATACAATAAATTGACCTTATCAAAATTACTCTGTTTTACAATGCTTGGATATTGATATTTTTCTATACTTTTTTACTTTTGATTTGAAGTCTTTTGATTCTCCATTGGCGGCAGCACATGTACGGTTACAACCGTCATGTGATGACCGGAGTGTGCTTGTAAAGTTGTCGGGAAGTTGTATTTAGAGGCTGCAGTTCGGGATTTTTCAAGATGAACAACACATTATACATTTCCTACATCTTTGAAACGGGGATAACGGTAATCTTTATGTGATGAACATTTTTTGAACGTCTTTGCAATGTGTTCCCACGATGAGTGTGAACTGATTCTTTGTTTGTAAAAATCGTCAGAAATGGTCCAGTGACCGTGTTAAAATAGACACAGATGTAAAACCATTGCGAGGAAAATAGTAAGAAATTCACGTTGCAATATTTGCTGTCGTATTTCTCAGCAGGAATAATCATTTTTACACGTTGTGTATAAGAACAGCAAGCAGGTGTTCGGCGGTCAATTGCTTCTATCATAATGATCTTGATCGCAGCTATTTGGCGAGAAGACAGCGGGTACTTATAATCTCGCAAAATTATTGATATCATGTCTTTGTATAGAAAATTTTCGATCGGAGGCAGCTCAAATCAATAGCCGTGGTATATTGGGAATAGTGTCTCACTGGACACCGAACTATCTGCTATCAACAGAACGTTATGTACCATCGGCGGTAACACATTGGTCGTAATCTTGTCTAATTCTGCCCCGCCTTTTGTACCGTCCAGAAATTTCAAAACTAGATTTTTTTACCCTGACATATAATACAGCGACCTTACACACTAATGATCATTCCACTGTTTCTGTTGGGATTGTTGGTTTTTTAATTTGTTCCGTGGCCCCGGTAAGATTTTTTCAATACGATACACAGTTTGAATTTTTTTCAAGGTAAATTTAGTATATTCCCAGTTTGTGAGTAAAGTTGTCTGGAGTGAAAGTTGAGTTGACGCTGATAGAGTAGACGTCGAGCCCGGCACAGTTGACTGAGATCCGGTCGGTTTGGGGTCGTTTAGTCCAGAAACCTGCAGAGTTCTGTATGATCACCGTTCGGCATTTGGGTGAATTGTTTTTGGTCAAAGTAATTCAGTAACAATTACCAGATTCTTTGTGTTGTTTTGTCACTGTCATACGCGTATACGGACGGTTTTCGATTAAAAACGGTAAAAATATCCAGTGCTCGTAAATGCTGTGCAAAATTTATTCAGTGACTGTTTACGCAGCAGTCGTAAATACGACTAGGATTTACCACCACGTAACAACTGTAAACACCGCATCAACAGTCCATACGAAAATTTTGTGCTGAATCGAGGGAGATAACAATTGCAGTAGGAAAGGTTAGTCCACCATCTGTCAAACTTGTTGATAGGAAAAATCTTCACTGTTCACAAACTACATGAGTAGCTGTTATAGTTGTACACGTAGTTCCAAGGCTTTCCACTGTCCTTGTTACGAGCTATGTTCAAAGTGCGTCAAGATACGAATATTTTCATGTTTGGAGTTACAGACATCGGTGAAGTACCGGCTACATTTTGTTCAAAACCCCTGTCTGTTTGTTCCTCGTGTTGTTTTTTGTGTCCCTAACGTCGACTGGCTCAATGTGCGTACAAACATAGCAGTCGGGATTAAGATTTCCTGGATAAATAGATACGCTCATCGTTTATTCCGCCTCTGACGCAAAGATCACACATTGTTTTACATGTGCCACTCCTAGGCCCTGGGACCGATGTCCATACCTTTAAGTCTGGCTGTTTCGTGCCTGAAAGACTACAAGATTTGTGACATGCGAAATCCAACAAATGTGTCTGCAAACAGTGAGTACAATACGACAAAATGAAACTTTCTGCAGAACATAGAATAACCAATGAAAATAGAGTACTAGTGGTAATAATATAAATACCAGTTTTTATATTTCCATTTTATTTGTTGAATTTAATTTTTATATAACATTTGAAGAGCTGTAATATTTGCAACAGTTAGTTCAACTTCAAAACTTTATTGTTAACTTCCATGCATTCTCTGCGGGGACTTTATTACATATTGGGTTAACCCAATATGTAATAAAATTTCCATGCCTTCTATATTGGAAATTTTATTACATATTGGGTTAACCCAATATGTAATAACGCATTCTCTATGGGGATTTTATTACATATTTGAATAAGCCAACATGATATAAATTGTCTACACACAATGCATGGAAGGTTTATTACATATTTGGTTAACCCAAAATCGATGGTTAATTACATATTGAGTTAATCAAAAAAATATTGAGTGTGGCACTTATTTTGAGAGAATACCAAAAATAGATAAATGAATATTTCTTTCTATCCCATAAAGTAAGCCTAGGCTTATAAACGTAAGGCCAGTATTATGATTCAATCGAAGTTGGTCACTTCAGCCTTTCAAAGCTATTAGGCCTATGTATAGTTTCTTCTCTTTATTAATCTGTGGACACATTGATGTCTGGATAATATTCCCGTTTATTTGCCCATAATGTTGTGATATTACACATCAAATTTATATATCCGTAGTCGCTTTCATATTTACCATAAATTGTGTTTGGTTTCATAAATGTTGACAGCCATAAGCGTTCCGCATGTAAACAAACAAGTAAAAAATTTGAACCATTGCTGTCATTTTCTGATTGTTGTAAGGTCAGGAACTAGCAATATTGGTGAAGCTTTTCTTTCCGTCATGAAATTATTGCTGAATGATTATAAGAAATGTGCGTGTTTTCAGGTATTTTCCGCTGTATGAAAATTAAGAAACAATTAAAATTAAAATTTAAAGCTCGCCGACGGCTTGATTATGGTACCTGGGCGTTCTTAGCTTTTCTGCAAGTTTACTGTTCTCAATACATGTTCCTCGCTTTCGTCTAAAGTTTTGAAGTGTTTTGGCCACACAGGGATGTGTTGATGGTTGTTAGGCATTTTTTGTATTATTTTGCTTAGTATTATATCCCAGGTTTTATTACATACTGGGTTAAGTGTTATTACATATTGGGTTAGTATTACATATTGGGTTAAGTGTTATTACATATTGAGTCAGTATTACATATTGGGTTAAGTGTTATTACATATTGGGTTAGTATTACATATTGGGTTAAGTGTTATTACATATTGGGTTAGTATTACATATTGGGTTAAGTGTTATTACATATTGGGTTAGTATTACATATTGGGTTAAGTGTTATTACATATTGGGTTAGTATTACATATTGGGTTAAGTGTTATTACATATTGGGTTAGTATTACATATTGGGTTAAGTGTTATTACATATTGAGTTAGTATTACATATTGGGTTAAGTGTTATTACATATTGGGTTAGTATTACATATTGGGTTAAGTGTTATTACATATTGGGTTAGTATTACATATTGGGTTAAGTGTTATTACATATTGGGTTAGTATTACATATTGGGTTAAGTGTTATTCCATATTGGGTTAGTATTATATATTGGGTTAAGTGTTATTACATATTGGGTTAGTATTACATATTGGGTTAAGTGTTATTACATATTGGGTTAGTATTACATATTGGGTTAATTGTTACATATTGGGGTGATACAACACACAGAATAGTATAAACAATTTCAAGCTTACGGATGATCCTCATTGGGGTTTGCAATATCTTCTTGCAATTTGATGCCCCAAGTATACATCAACCACTTTGAAATTACTAAATTTCATAATATGGGTGTCTTTGGATACTATTAATATGGACTAGAAGGTTTGTCCCTATTGTATTGATCGTTTGTTGATTCTGTCGATTGTTACAAACTGCGCATGTACTTTTGCGTAACAGTTTGTGATATTTCATTTCAATCCCTCGCTCTTCTTAGCGAGCCATAATTTTTAATGGCCTGAAGGTCGGAGGAATTTCATCGGAAACTGAAATTTCGAATAAACCCAAAACACCCCCAACCATGATGAATTTTAGTAACCCCTCCTCTCAACACAGACATTTTATTTGACTGAAGTAAATATCAATATTTTTATCAGTAAAATTTACAAAAATACAGCAATAGTAGACTTTGCAAATCATGTTGTACCTTGCTAGATTATCATCTGTTATCTCATGATGGCTGAAAAGTTTAAACCAACAAAACGAAATTCACAAAGTCACAATGAAATATAAATATAAAACCTCACACTATAATCAGAATCCAACCATATAGTATTGTTTAATTTGGATGGGAACCATGCATGACATAGGTTTTCCATAGGATATCTGACTCCGGGTAGAATTTGAAAGTACAGGGGGAGAACACGCGATAGGTTGAGGGGGAAATGCCAGAGGATGGTGTTCCCTATCTTCTGCGGAAAGTTTTGAGAAAATGATATATGCAATGGTGCAATTTGAGAGATGTTTTTGATATGTAGTTTTTCACTACGTAATACTGTTAGAACGGCTCAAGGGAGAAGAGGACGAGAAGGGGTGTTCCCCTCTCGATTCGAAAATTTTGAGAAGTTGATGTGTGCGATAGTGCAATCTAAGAGGTGTTTTATTTTATTTTGCACCAAAAATTGAGTAACCCCCTTCTTTCTCTCCAAATTTTGAGCAAACACTCCTCGTAGCTTTCAATTTAAGCGACCCCCGATTCCTCCGACCCCGTGCCGTAAATAATGACGGCTCCCTTACGACACGCAGCTAAGCTAGATGACGGAGGATAAACGACTTCTTACGTGGGGCGGCAGTGTTGAAGCAGTTGAATTTTCGGCCTCAGTTTACTGTACAATAGGTTATGTCGTGCAGGTTGTTTTAAAATTCCCACCCCTCTTTAATCAGATCAAACTGCTCCCCGGAGTAGATAATTTTTCATATCTTCATTGATCCAAGTGATTCGGTAAGATATATACTATTAAGTTTAGAACATTTGGAACTGAAGTTCAGGGAATGAAAACACACGGAGAGTCACCTTTACTTTGCCATAACATTTTTATTCAGTGAAACTTAAGCTTACAAGACTTTTAAACATGGTGGACAGTTTTAGAGATCAAGTGATCCATCCACTCTGTGCTGTGTGAACGAAACATAATCCCCTTTATTGTGTTCTAATTTCACGTGACATAGCCCTTCTTTGGATATTTCCAGCCAAACCCGAGTAATAACTGGACTCCCCTAAGCTCAAAATCGGGGCAGCTGGCATAGACACCGAGGGGCTCTGAAAGAGGATAGATTATCACTAAACTGCGTTTTCTACAGACAATAGTGTTCACGCAGACAGATTTGTCACCTGACCTTCCCCCAACTGAAGTGCATCAGGCAAAGGATCAGCTACCCAATGCTGGAGATTGCATCACGACACACGCGCGATCGATCTTCAGTTTGGACAGAGTATTCGCACACCTTTGGTCAGGTAAGCAAGAATAATTGTTAACTTTCTCTGGATCTGTCGGACTTGCTGTAAATCTTGGTTTGAATCGTTTATTTTCAACATGTGAATGTTGTTAACTTCCACAGTGAGACAAAGTATGATGTGTTTCTTTTTACAGCATAGACCCCGAAAATATTCTATGGTTACAGTATACATTCACGACATTTCGACATTCCAAGACCTGACGGTATAAATAACCATATGACACTTTAAAAGGTATTGTCTTCGACTTTTTAATAATTTTAATACTGACTTTATCATGGCTTACAGCGCTTGTGTGCCGAAGCATAATTTCCGAATAGTGCACGCGTTGATACATTTCGCATCAACCACGGTCAGGGTAGAGTAACATGCATCAATACCAAGACGATGCAAAGAATATCATCCTAGATAATGTGCCGCTAGTATTATGTATCAATCTTACATAATAAGCTAAAAAATTGCCATCACCTACACGTTGACAAAGGTGACTTCATTAGACCTAGTAGAGAAAAACTCCAGGGTCTATGACCGCATTAACCAAGGTGACTTTGGTTAAGTGGGTAGGACCACTCACACTTTACAATATGCAACATAGGTATGACCAACCTGTTGAGCGACACTGTTCGAACATGGTACTACACTGGAACGTATACACAGGTGTTTATGTCAAGTTTGAGTAGGTTCGTGTCTCTATGCATGGACCGCACGCATTTCAAATTTAACTTGGATTTCCAGACCGTCTTTGAGAAGATATAGATCTATAGCATTGCGGTCGCAGAGCCTTCAATCTCCATTCCTCTTCTTTTTTTCCGACCCGATGGGTGTATGTTGACACGCTCGGATGAAAATGCAAGAAATGACGTGTATTTATCTGTTAATATTGAAAACTAGAATCTCATAAACGAACTTTCTTTGATTTCTCTATTGAGTTGGTTCAATAGCCTACTAAGTAGACTGGTCTCCGTCGCTTGTCTTTTCCAAGTAGTGACTGGCTTGTAAACCCAATGCGTTCTAACGATCATACTCAACAGCCACCACTAACGCAAATGTCAGCTGAAATTCATTCTTTTAATTCTTTTAATCTTTTAATCTTTTTAATTTTTTAATTTATATGCCCACAGACTTGCAGCAAATATATACCTACTAAACAGAAGTTGTAGGCAAAGCAACAAAATAATGATGACATTGATGACATGCATGGCAGTGTGGAACGGTCTGATCACGCAAGGTATCCATGCACTGCGGATCATATTATGACTTGGCATGTATTGTAATGCAAATCACCTTAGAAATCCACACATGATGTACGTATACGAATACCGGACAGGGAGAGGCTAGACAATATGCAGCTTCTATAGTCAAAAGAAAAGAGTTGGTGTTGCCTGAAAAATGAAGTTTTTCATACTGTATGTGTATCCCAGATGGAAGACTTCGCAGGTTGTCCCTCCAGAGTGGACTGCAATATTCTCACTGTTACAATTTTCGCAATCGTGTAATGTGCCGACAACGTGTACGAACGCGTTACCTATCGTGTCTAAAATGTCTAACGTGTATATCATTTGAGGGTCTCGAGATGGGTCAAATTCTACCTTGCCAATCGTGCAAACCGTTCGTGTAATGTGCCGACCTAGACTTGGTTCAAGTCGGTGAATTTTTAAAAAATAAAATCATTTATAATAGTTTCTCTTGTGTCTCTCCTATTTCGTACAAACCTATTCGGACTTTGGTTGCGCAGGCCAGGTTTTCGCTGCGATTGAATGCGTTACCTTTGAGTCTGCGCAGTACAGTGAGTTAGTTTCTGCCGCATCCGGGTGAAACTCCCCTGTATAGCGTTCACCCCACTCATCGCGTCCACTCCACTCACGGGCGGGTTTCACATGAAAGCAAAATACAAATCATTGCGTTCACGCCACTCAAACATTCACAAATCACAGACTTGAACCAAGTCTAGTGCCGACCTCACGCGTGTACGAACCTATACGTGTCTAAAATGTCAAACGTGTATATCATTTTAGGGTATCGAGATAAGTCGAATTCTATTATGCCAATCGTGCGAACCTATCGTGTTACGTGCCGACCAAATGTGTACGGACCTAACATGTCTAAAATGCCTCACCTGTATCACAGGGGACAGATGAAAGTCCCCTAGGGTGGGGAAGAGGGTTTTTTGTGCAACGGTTTACCTTACTTGATTTTATTAATTTTGACTGTGATATTTCAAATAAAGAGTTCAACTCCACACCGTCTGATTGCTTTATAATTTTACCGACAAGTCCTTATCTCCTCTCCAACTTGTGTATACACCACTGTAATTGCTCCGAAAACATTGCCAACTTGCTAATCCGCTGTTCGTATCAGCGGATTGATTGAGTCAACACCACAGCCGTCCCACACGCTCCTTATTTACATCATTTTAGGGTCTCAAGTCAAATAATTTTTTTACTATTTTATCATGCCCTAACGTGTCTAAATTGTCTAATGTGCAGACTTTTCCTATACCATGTATAATAATACTCGTTTGGCTTACACGTTTGGGTTGTATGATGCAAAATAGCATATAATTGCCTATAGCAAGTTAGCTTCAAAAATGTGAATCATGCATTTTCAGCAACTACTGGCCATAGCTCATCATAAGCTTACTGGCGGCAATTTTGTCTCTGTCTAGAGGTGAGATGGGAGAAGTAATCTTTTGGGCGGTTAAAAAAGTTGTTTTTCTGTACGTTGAGGGTGTAGCAATTGGACAACGGATATACTAATCGGACTCTGTAGTGTGACCAGGATATATATGATAATATTGCAATGAATAATTTCAAACAATAGCAAACTCCAATTTTACACTTGAAGACGTAGGGAATGTTCTGTGCCTTTTGATTGTGACGTAATTTCATATTTTCTGTATGGTGAATCGTCAAAATTTTTTGATGTGTGCAATGCGTACCGTTTAGCTGTCGTGTCGCCCACATATCATTTTGTCTAAAATTAATTTTTGTTTAAAATCATGCAAAGTATTTTAATTTATAAGAAAAATTTTAGTTGTGTTCGCAATTCAACTATATTTCGAATTTTGCTGACGAAGACCAAAGAGAGGCAGTATTATCACCTGATGTTACACACTAGTCAAGTCACTATGAGCGGTATAGCTGGAGAGTAAAAAGCGCACAATCGATGGTGACGTCAGCTTTTGTCCAGAATTGAGGACGTCCGAAAGCTTCAATAGAGACTGCAGTGTCACGGGAAAATCATCGTCAGGGAAGTCAAATGAATTTTTGACAAAAGCGCTTGTTTACTTTTACATTTGGATTTTGACGCAAAATTATTGGTGCAAAGTTAACTTTCAACGTTTTTCTCCTATTGTACGTCACTTTTAATGATTCATTAAACAACAGAAGTATTTGCGTGAAAGGAATGTCTTACAATTAGTTTTCGGAAAGCCGATATTTACATACAAGATTGACTTTGAGTGGGTTTCCGAAAGAAATACGGTAGAACATTATCTCCACCTTACGCTTTACATGTTGGGCTTTGGATAGGATAGCATGAAGCGTAGACAGAAAGATGGGAATAATCTTAACGCCGTTGTTAGTTGGTTGTTTGGGTTTTTTTTTATAAACTCACTTACTCAGATTGCTCTATATATTGTACGATTCTTTTGTAAACCACTTACAATCAACATCCGGACATCTATACTGTGTATTGTCAAATATCATTTCCAACAATGTAATGTTAGTAGGGTGTACCATCCTCGTCTTCGTAACTACCTTCAGCTACGCTTAACTTCGCTTTCAAATAAATAAACGCAAATTCGAGTTTACCCACAGTTGGTCAACACATTCCCCGTGACCCCATGGGGTTCCAACCAGACAAATTTTCTCCTTTTCTGTGTTCCAACATACATTAGTTTTCGATACCATGGTCCACTCGAACAGCGCAGAACAAGGGTTGTGATTTTTCCCGATATAGCTGGCCCTTCTCGAGACCTTTAGTCTCGCACTATAACCTTAGCGTCTAACTAGCTGACACCTAACTTCGATGTTACCCTTTTCGTGTATAAGTTGTAAAGATGCTGTTTCTGACACATATCCCATGTAACGCTCTTGTATTTCTTCATTATTTCGCCGTCATGGTTAATGCTTCAAATAATTGAATTCGTTTCAGTGGCGCCAACATTGTACGCTCATAGATGACGAATAACAACAAAATCTACCGGTCACATCTCAAAAATATCAACTAAAAGCTGAAGCGTCCTTTTTTCACTCCGTCTCTTTCAGAATCATGTCTAACATATCGGCTTTACTCGCAGAGATCAGACGACCTGAAAACACAAGTGATGACGTTAGAGCCATGTACGATAAGTGGAGCGACAGATATGAGAGTGTAACGAGTCCTTTTATCATATATTTCTCTGATTTTGACTCACTAAGTACTCAGTTTAAAGGTTCTTATCTTGAGAATTGATAGGCAAGGCACACTTGTTTATGTTAAAGAGCGGCAATGTGGGTCATGTCGACAACGATCATGGGAGGAAGTTAAGTGTGCAGTAACTATGTCTATAAAGAGGCAAATGATTCATTTGATGTGAATGTGTACTTATGTGTGTGCATTTGTGGATGTCGATGTATGTAGCCTATCTTCAATCATCTATCTATCTTTGATACTCATATATTTGTAGATATTCATATGTATTGGTCTATTTTCTATCGATCATGTTGAATTTATGCATTCATGTTGGCAAATGTGTGTTCATTTGTGTATGTAAGGCTACATGTCTGTTTACGTCTTTGCCTGCCCATATTGTAATGTCTCATTTACTTTCCAATTTACTTCAGGACCTGGCCATCGCGACGTGGAATGCTCCCGTGGAGGCAGCCAAAGGTTTCTCAAAGGTTTTTCACCAAAAGGACGGCCGCATTCTTGACTGCGCAGCTGGCACGGGCCTTTCTGGTGTTGAGGTAATATCTATACTATATTCGTTGTAGCTCTTCTTTCAAGGATAGACACACATCACCAAGCTTTGCATGCAGCCATTTAGCGGTATGGTTGATTCTCTTGCGAAATCTAAGATATTTCCAGTCTTTCGATACGTGAGATCAGTCTGCTCAAGACACATTGACTCTAACCTGGATTCGAATGATAAAGGCAGCACGACCAATATTAATTCATGCAAAGTGTATTAATATAAGCTTTGTTGAGGTATGCAAATCCGACGACTGTGGCTCGTTATCAAAATATAATATTTAAATAAGTTAAACTTAGATTCTGCCCTATGTATCTTAGCCATACCCATTATCTATGGGTTGTGTACGTCGACGAGTTCTATCGGAAAGACAGTTTCCAACATCTTTACACATCTATAGCTTTAAACTATTGATTTTGTGTGTGTGTTTTGTTGTTGTTTTTTATGATTTTATTTTGTACGGGAGTGGCTATTTTATCATAATTTATTTTTCTACTGACTGCATCGTGTATAATGTCTCGCCGCTACAATTGTAGCCTCTTCCAATTGCCATAGAGATGGCAAAATACGAAACTGACGGAGGTTCTTGTTTACGGAACAAGGCAACACGCATGTTGTCATGCGATAGACAAACAATTGTCTTAGTTTAGATTGCAATGAAAAGACTCACTTCGATCAATTGAAAAGCCATATTATGAACGCCATCAAGTAAATGAAATCTATGCAAAAAAAAACTAAACATAAAACGTGTATTTACATTACATTTTGTAAGACAGTTCCAGCACAGGAAAAGCGGTAAGTTCCCTGGATGGGGAGGGTGGGATTCTTTGTGCAACTGTTTACTTTATTTTTATTTTATTTTATTTTATCAATTTTGACGGTGGTTTTTCAAACAAAGATTTCGACTTCAAACCGTCAGACTGTTTTATTACTACGCAAGTCCGTATCTCCTCTCCAACCTGTATACACGCCACTGTAGGCCTAATTGCTCAGCAAACATTGCAAACATTGCCAATAGTCTGTCCGTATCGGCAGATTAATTGATAGGGTCAGCATCACATCCGTCCCCACATGTAGTAAAATATTTTACTATGTGTGGAACGGCTGGGTTGACTCTATCAATTAATTCGCTGATACGGACAGCCGATTAGCATGTTTGCAATGTTTGCGGAGCAATTGGAGTGATGTGTACACAGGTCAGAGAGGAGATAAGGACTTGTAAATAATAAAGAAAGCAGTCAGACAGTTTAGAGTCAGACGGTTTAGACGGTTCTTCACGGTTTTAGACGCATTTCAAACATTTTTTGTCATCCGAGCAAAATATCATTATAAATAACTTTACGGCAGGAAATGTTTTTAATGAAAAAACACGATTGGAACTAATTTGGGATAATTGAATTGTGAAGTAATGTCGGTTTAATCTTCAAATGTAAGCTCATCTGCTTTTCTTTATAAGTTATACACTTGTTTTTATGAGTAATTTGTAATATTGCAACATTTAGCTATAGGGCACCTAACACTTTTGAGAAATTTGAGATTTATGAAAATCCAATTGTCCCAAATTAGGGAGTGTTCAGTTAATATGGCCGGGGGTGGGCCGGCAAATTCTTCCTGCGAATCTGTCAAAATAAGTGAACCCCCCCCTACCCATTGTGCCAAAATATTGATGACCCCCCCTTTCAAGATGACAAAAATTTCATGACCCCCCTGCATTGCTTGACTCAGAGTAAAGCTGCACACACAAACACCTCGGGGGAGTATGGAGCGATAGAATAAAAAAAAACCGAAGAGCTTAGATTTTTTTCAAATTACCTTCCTTACAAACTCACATGATGTTAATGCTCAGATTTCCCCTTCTGACTTGCTATAATTTTGAAATTACCCCTCAAAGGGGTTGGACAGAAATTACTGGTGGATCGCAATATTTTTTCGCAAGTGTGTGTGTACAAAATTTTGATATTTGGATTTAATTAAAAATCAGCTGTTGATAATGTTGATTCACTATACATGGTAATGTATGAGAAAACGATGTAATACTTTTTCAATGCAAAACTATATCTATGCATTTATAGATATTTGATAATTTACATAAATATACTTAAATGAAATAGGGTTGTTACAACTGGCATGTGGACAAAAAGTTTGACCTTAGAATTTCACCAAAAATGTTCATCCACTATACATGGGAGTCAATGATAAAATTATGAATAATTTTTTTTCCAATGCAAAACTTGGTATACTTGTGCATATACAGACGTTCAATAATCAACATAATTGTACTCGATTAGAATATGATGGTTAAAGGTGCATATTATGTGTACAAGAAATCTGATTATGGAATTTCACTGAAAATATTCATCCACTATACATTGGAGTCTACGAAGCAAGTATGAGTAATTTTTTTCCAATACAAAAATAGGTAAACCCCTGTATTTATGTACTCTCGATTATTGATATTAATGTACTTGACTAGATTAGGGTGTAACAAATGGATGTGTTCGCCAGAAATTGGAATTTGAAACTATACCAAAATGTAGATTCACTGTACATGGGAGTCTATGAGAAAAATATGAATAATATTTTTACAATATAAAAATATCAAAATCTGTGTATTTATAGACATTTTATATTTCATTTTAAAGTACTTAGTTAGCCTAGGATGGTTAAAGGTTAATATGTGTGCAAGAAATTGGATTTTGGAACTTCACTGAAATGTTGATTCACTATATATTGGAGTCTATGAGAAAATTAAGAATAAATTTTTACAATGCTAAACTAAATTAATTTGTGCTTTTATAAGTGTTTGATAATTGATGTACTTGATTCAAATAGAGTATTTAAAAGTTCAGATGTGGACAACAATAATGATATTGGAATTTCACCTAAAAGTATTATTAAACTTTTCATGGTACTAGTAGTCTCAGTGCAGGTAACTGTTAAATTATTAACTGTTAAATGTTAAATTATGATATTGGAAAACTTGCTATATCTCTAATATGTAAGTAATAGGAATTGTTCATTGCCCTCAGTGCAGTGAGCTTGATTTACAATAAGACAAGCCAAGCTGGGTATCGTGTAAGCATGAATAATAATAAAGTATGGAGTGCAAATACTGATTTTAGACACGCATAAACAGATCCGCTGTATACAAGTAAAACATTAACACGTTCAAGAGATCTGAAAATGCCAAGTCGAGTTGAAAATTGTAGACAGCCGTACAAAGCTGATGAAAGTTATGAACTCATGGAATACACTTCGTGAACATTTTCTTTATTATAACAACCTTCGCACAGGGACCGCAACATTACCAGACTGAAATATCAGATTGTAGTATAAGTATATATAATTCTCTGTTTGTTCGACAAGATATACCTTACTTAACATGTACAAAACGTATTCTCATACCATTAATACTCTGCATTGTCTCTGGTCGCCCTTGAAAAAGCTGTTTTACAACATTTAAATATTAAGACGTGTAACAACATTAAGCTTACGCTTTGTTGCAAGCCCTCTCTATCACGTGACATTTGCCGCTGCACTTAGTTGACTTTTATATAAATCTTAATTTTGAACATGGACATGGCCTTGCAGTATTTGCAATGAGTTATTGTATTCAGATCTGCATTATGATTGATAGAATTTGCATAAATGGATGTCACATGACACCTGCATTAGTCGTTGACTTACACGCAAATAAAGCAAAATGCAAGAGAGAGAGAGAGAGAGAAAGAGAGAGAGAGAGCCTCATAATCTGACATAAAATTGGCGTTGTTTACATTTTGAACGCATTTTAAACTCTCCTGTCGTTTGTGAAAAATGTCACTGTGAATCACATTTCCCAGTAAGAAGTGCCCTCCTAAGATATTTAATAACTTATTTAACCAGTAAAAGTATCATGTAACACCATATTTCTGGATAGGTTCTGTGAATTGTTTTAGCGTCATCCCACGACCAAGCTTATAATTATTTCGTGGCTTATTCGGAGAATAGGCGACAGTAGAACTACCCAGTGAACATTGCCTTAACCCCCATTTCTCTGTGAAAAGGTCCGACTTTGTTATGAAAAAGGTCAGCATTTTACCCGATCATTCTGTTGAAGGGTTAAACGCATTTTGAATTTCATTTGGTAGTTGACACGCCATGGATACAGTAATATTGATGCTGTTGACATGTCAGAAGAGAGTTTGAAATTGGCTGAGCAAAAGAAAGTTTACACAAATATCATTTGTGCCACATTGGGAGCGGAGCCCATCGAGGGAGTAGAACCTGGTGAGTAAATATATGACATGGTAATATTGTAAAAAAAATTCACCTCTCTCTCCTTCATACATACGTGACACAACAACCTCAAAAGACAATGATAAACAGCAAGTTTCATACACTCGAAAGCTGTCATCTCACAGCGCTGTCACTCTCAGTATTGAAACCAGAGGCAGAGTTTATACTTTGCGCACAGTCCCTCGTGGGCTATTCAGCTCTGGAACTATTCGCCCCATAGACGAGTGTACAGAAGCGAGAAACAACCCTCGTCTATGGGGCGAATAGTCTCAGAGCTTAATAGCCCACGAGGGACTGTGCTTTGCGATTTCCTTTCACAACATAATTGCACGAAAGACAACAATAGTTAAGGTTGACACGTATACGAGTGTTTCCAACGGTCTATGACAGGTGCCGCCAACGAAGCTGTTCGTACAAAAAGGTGTTCGTGCGAAGTTTTTCAGCGGGCGGGCAGATTTCAAAATAATCAGCGGGCGGGGAAAAAATATCGATATTTACTGTGGGCGGGGAAGAAATTTCATTACTTTCAGCGGGCGGGGAGAAAATTTTTGACAGTGGGCACCGGAAATACGTAGGGGGAGGGGGAGCAATGTTCCAAGGTATACTGCTAACTGCTTGCATGGTTTTGTGTTGATCTGGGTTGCCTATTGGGCATCTAGTTGGCAATGGGGAATTTCAGTAGTGGGGAGAGGGCAGTGGGGAGCTTGAATGGTTGTGGGAAGTGGGGAGCGGGCAGACTGTAGATACCGGAGGGCAGTGGGCAACAAAATTCAGTGGGAGGGCACATTTTCAGCGTATACAGTGGAGGGCAGTTACGAACAGCTCTCACTTTCCCCTCCAAATTTTAGGTCAGGGTCAAAAATAAGAAAAATCGGTATATCAGCCTTCAAAACAGGTTTTGTGACGATTTGAGAAATTCATGAAATTTACCAGTTGGCGGCACCTGCTATGACCTCAGGTCGATATGATACTTACTGACCGCTGACAGTCTATGACCTTGGGCCGATATGATGCTTGCTGACCGCTGACGGTCTATGACCTTAGGTCGGTATGATGCTTGCTGTCCACAGGGAAAAACTGTCACGTTTCGTGATCGAATGAAAATGCAATCCAGTGGGAAAAACATATATTCTTTATGTTTCAGACATCTATGACGCTGTGATTTGTAGTGGTGGCTTTTTGCGTGGACATATGGATGATAGATGTCTCCCAGAGTTGGTTCGCGTACTGAAACCAGGTGAGGGACAATTTTTTTTATTTTGTTTTAACACAGAGATCGCGCCAAGTGTATCTCTCATTTCCCTAGGTTACTGATAACGAGCACTTGCTGTGCATAGTGCGACAGTTTTGCGACCAGAGTGTAAAGATTGTTTTCGTACCCACTACGATTCAGATCTTCAGTACATAGCTAGTGCTGCTGTTATCCATACTAAATAACTTAAAATGTGTATTATAGTTTCAACCATCATTTCCTACGATTTGTCCAATCTGATCAAAGGATTGCGACTATTTTCTCAATTTTTCGCCATTTTCGCTCCGAGCAGTTCTCTGAACATTGTGGTCTATGTGGTCTATGACTAAACAATGAGTTTGAAAACTACTACTGTACTGCTGGATACTGCACCTTATTACATTGACACATGTTATGTGTCACACTTTTAGTTTTTTAAACTTGAAAGTCGGAACGAAAATGTAAGGAATATTTTCTTTTCCTATGTATAGGTGGAATCATCGCCATAACTACCAATGATTTTAATGGTCCGTCTTGCGTGGAAGGGCCGACAATGGCAAGACTTAAGCAAGAAGGCATTCTCAAAAGTGTGGAAAAGTATAAATTAGAAAAGTACCTCGGCGATGAAGATGGATGGTTTCTTGCGTATAAAGTTATGAACAAATAGTGCGATTTATTTGTGGTTGCGTTTGACAGGTAGCCAATGAGGCGAGTCAAATAGGAGAGTCGTGGAGTGTTACCTTAAAAATAATAATAAAGAAGCGTTGATTGAAGTATTGGGACTCCTAGATTAAGGTAGACTGCGTATCGAGCATTAATATTTGGATCTCAAACGTTTTCCATTCTTTCTTTGGCCTTGGAGTAAGAAAAACATTTTTGAAAAACGAAAACGTATCATAGAGTTGTCACAGGGATGTCGGCCATTTTGAATGTCAAGTATCGGTAAATCTCGGGTAGTTTGTTTTTCCAGTACCAAAATTTGCACGGTGACCCTCGATTTTTATTCTTGGTTTGAAAGAGAATGGTTGAAAAACTTCCTTTAGGAAAGTTTAAGTAAAAGCTTCAGGTGGAGCTGCATGTTGCCGACACAGTCTTTTTCAAAGCAATATTTCTCATCAAAGATGACGAGAAAACCCTCTCATATTAAGCTTATATATTTTCAAAAAGCCGAGCCTCTAAAGTTTAGTATGGTAGCAGTAGTTTACTCGAAGGATGAAGTGGGCGTGTATTTGGTGTAAAAACCTCAACTTTGGTATTAATGATAAAATTAATTTAAGTCAAAAGCTGGATGCTGTTTTCTGAAATGTAATATTTCACTTAAAAGAAGAAGAGTATATGTAGAAAAAACGACTATTTTATTTTGCATTATCTATCCTTATTCTAAAATGGCATAGGTTGAAAGACTGACACTTAAAAAGTGATTAAAATCGTGATTAGCAAAATTAAAATGCCTCTTATTCAAAATGTAAGAACTTTATTGCCAAACAAAGAACATAATGTGAAAATTTCAGAAAATTTGACCAAGCCAGAATGGTGTAAGATTCTTTGGAAATTTTGAATTTGGGAAGAAAAAGAAGCCGGCCAGGAAATCCGGTGATTTGCATACATTTGCATAAAATAACACTTCTTTATCACGCAAATTATGACTGCTTAACAAGCTAAAAGTTGAACCCAACCAATATTTTAATCTTGGGTTAAGAAATTTATTAAAATTGAATGAATATTTGCAAAAAGGTGATTTTTGAGCAAAATACGCTGTGGTGGGTGCAACGCACCCTTAAGTCTTTCACTTTAGAGCGCATACTCACCAAGCAAGTTTCCTCATCTGTTGGTATGGTGTCTGAAACATTCGCGTTTTGCAGATGTTACGTACCATTGTTGCAAAAACAGCCTACCCCTCTTAGGAAGAGGATTTCTGTGGACCCGGGAAAGATATTTCCACTCCGCTCATCATAGAGTGTAAAATTTTAGTCTTCCGTACTCCTAACCAAAGTAATTTCTTATTTTCCAGAATAGAAATAGCCTAGAGAAAATTTTGCAGGCCTCTATTGACACCACAGTATTTCAGTTTCAAAATTACGGTTTCAAATAATATTCTTTCTTACACGTCAGATAATATTATATTGCATTTTAAAGTCTGGGAAAGGGTTGATTTCCTTCTGTTTTTGTCACCGTGATCGTAGACTTAGTGCAGGAGAAGTAATAGTAGAATGAGTTCTTTCCGTCACCTATTATTTGGTCATGTTGGCTAGTTTGTGGCATCCTTTGCATTCGGAGACGATGCATGGATTGACACACCGACCTAAATCTATAATATTTCCTAGCTAAGCTGACTTTGTAAGCGCAAACAAACGAACATCTCTCCAATATCCAAAATCAAGAATTTCTTTCACAGTATACTTGTAAACTTTAAGGTATATTTCAAATATAGAGTAAAGAGGAAATAATCAAGTTGAAGAACGTGAGAAATGGGTGCATTGTCCTCAAAGCAATAATTAACTCACTTATCACGTAATTTTGCATGTGTTATACAAATTGATGTGCTTAGATGATCCTTTAAAACATTGGAAAGTGAGAGGTCCGCAGAATGCATGACACACGTATGGTGTGTAGGTTTACTTGGCCCAACCTACTGGAATAACAGAAACTGATGTTAAAGGGAAAGTACCAGGACGGTTCATATAAATAATCATATTTCTTTGTTCCATGTGAGGAGTTATTTATGTTTTGCTAATACTGAAAGATGTTGAATTACCAATCGACAGAGCTCTACGCGCATATAATGTCAATATGCTGACGACATAAATTCCGGTATGTACTATTAATTTGGCCATCGAAGTAGTTAAAGTTACGAACAGAGTCTGAGAGGGTTAGTAAAGATTCTGATGACTGAAATTTAGCGTCTTTCAGTTAGCTGAACAACATGAGTTGCTCACAAGAAATAAATATTACCGAAATAATTTGAACAGATAGCAGCGACATTTTCATTTTAAATGGCCCCTGCGATACTTTCTTGGAAGAATACAATATTTAGTAGACTGAAAGGAAAAACACTGGGCAAAACAAATTATACATTAATCGCAGTTTGCTTTCGATAATAACATTGGGTGTGAAATAACAAGCGCTTGAATGGAAGGGAGAAGTGGAAACTGGACCAGACTGGAGAGTCATTCAGGCCCTCAGTAACACGAAGATTGGGAAATTCATCTGATATAAAGCCTGACGAAGCAATCAAATATACAGCAATCGGGCAGTATAATAGAAACATATAGCTTAGCGAGTCGCGATGGCTAAACCTCTCGTATTGAAGTGAGGAAAAATCTGAAGTTTCTGATTTCTTCTCATTGTCAATGGATCTTACTGAGTAGTTGATTGGTGATATGAATGCGTGTGATGACAATCTAAGTTTGACCATATCAAGTTTCCAATTCATTTTATAGAATCCATTAAAAACTGCTATATTCCAATTGCCCGTTTGTCATAAAATCTGCATTTTTTCAGAATGGAAATTAGCCATCTTTTGTGGGTTTGGTACAGATATTATTCGTCAGAAGATCGAAGAAGGATCTTAGGTTCTACACAGGCGCGTCTGACAAACGGAAATGACACTTTTGTACTGCTTAAAGTAAACACAGGATTGGGTAGCTGTCAGGATGGGAAGTTGCTAGCACCTTAGGCCTACTTCCATTTTACATTGTATTTTCAAAATGACAATCTTCCAGAATATGTCTACTTAAAGTTTGCACTTCATTTGGTGATAACTGTCATGCCGATAACACTAAAGTCTATTGAAGAAGAAACTTGAACAATACTCCGCAATTAGGTTAAGTTAGTTGAAGAGGGTGGGAGGGAGATGGGAGCTGGGAGCTGGCAATGGAATGATGGGAGAATGCTGACATGAAACACTATATATATGTATATATATATATATATATATATATATATATATATATATATATATATATATATATATATATATATATATATATATATATATATATATATGATACGATTGGAACTAATTTGGGATAATTGGATTTCCATATTTTTCAAATTTCTCAAAAGTATTAGGTGCCCTATAGCTGAATATTCCAATGTTACAAATTACTCATAAAAAGAAGTGTATAACTTAAACAGGAAAGCAGATGAGCTTACATTTGCAGATTAAACCGACATTACTTGAGCATCCAATTATCCAAATTAGTTCCGATCGTGTTCTATAGGCCTCAGGGTAGTGAGGCCCTAATGCCATATATACATAGTACGCGCCTCGAAAATGAAAGACAAACTTTTGCTGTCACTTTCCTCAAAACATCTTTCAACTATCAGCTTTCAAAATCAAGATTAAAAATAGGGGATCCCCATGCAAAGTTCGGTCCTAGAGAAACAAATTACCCAATATTTATCGATATCCGAAATTCAAGATTGCCGCCACCCCTATAAGCTCTCTGGAGAAAAACAAAATTTTCTATTTTCGAAAACTGAGACGGTGAAAAGTCTTCTTACACGAGCTTTAAATGAACCCAAAAAGTGTTAGATCAGAAAAGAACTGTAAAAGTTTGAGTCCGAATGTCTGTCCCCAAGGCGCATTCTACCTTGAGGAGCAATACCAGAGGTTAGCTGGCTGTGCCCTCCCCACGTCTGGCAAAGGAGCATATCACATATAAGATGTAACATGGCAGAGTCAGGCTAGTTTGTCCTCTGAAAAGGTCTCCTGTTGTCAGAGCTAAAGAATCACACGCTAGATGGTCTCTTTCAAATAAATCTACTCGTTATATTATATAATAGAATTTCTCAGTCATCGTAATTAATAAGCATGTCACCAGGCCAAAAACATTCTGGTTTGAGCGTTGCCAAAGACTACAGTGTCAAATCAGAATCTGGAATACCACATTGGGAATGGCTGAGCAGTGAGAGGGTCTATATCAGGTCAGACCTCCAAGGACTGTGGGCATTCATTATATGGAGACCGTTTTGACAAACTAATTCTCTCAACACTAGGACATTGAAATAGGACAGGCAAGTCCCCAATAGTGATCATCTTTATTTGCAAATTAGGACAAGATTGCTGAATTTCAAGAGGAAGCCAGATACTTAGGTTGGGGAAAGTGATGATTATACACCCTTGATTTCATCTAGTCTAGTTTGTAGAAAATGTTATCAGTGTTGGAGAGTCAATTATTCATACTATACGATGGAAAAACAAATCACAACGAAGAACAAGATAAGTGTTTATGGATAGAGCAACTATTTATTGTGAATCAATCACATGCTTGATGAATTAATAAAAAAAAATATCCTAATTTGCAACTCTCATACTACAGTATCATGAAATTGATCAGAATGTCTGCAGGCAAGGCGTGATCAGAAAATGGAGTTGCCCCATAAGTTTCACTATTTACACACAATACATATGGCTGCCGTGCTGTGTTAATTGAGGGGTGATAGCCAATAGGATATAATTGGTGACATTTTAATTTACACCTTTGTCAAACTCACAAAAGATATATGCTTGTGCTTGTCACTAGATTTAAGAGTTATGATCTTATTAATGCTGATTTACATTTACTGACTTGTAATCAATGTCAGCATACAGATTTAAAACATAACATATCAAATGAATATTTTCTGTAAAATTTCTCAGATAAGACAATGAGCATAATTAACCTTGTCATCAGGAAATATTGATTGCTCACAACTATTTGCAGTGATTGTGAAACAGTGTCTTGCTATGTAGAATGAGTCATGACAGACTGAAAATTGGTGATTTACACAGTATCTTAAAATAATTCACCATGGTGTGTTTGACAATATGCAATGATATGAAAATCTTTGTGTAATTGCAAATTGTGCATGGCAAACATGACTGTGGCCCTCAAAACTAACTACATCCCACTTTAAGCAGATTTCTTTTCCTCTTCGGAAAATTAAAGCACTTACATAAACATTATGCAAACTCCATATTGATACCTTCAAAAGCATAGAAGTAATAATATGACAAAACTGGAAAGAGTGGCAGAAGTCATGTTTCTCTACCATATCTCTTTATTTTACCAGTCACCATAAGCTCTGATTCCTTAAGGAACAATAATTGAATTCTGCTACCCTTGCCAGTAAAAGTTTTCATAGAATACCAAAATCGTGAAGTCTATGAAGATAAATGGATGTTCCCCCCTCCCTCTGAGTGACTTGATTCAAAAGGCTGGTCATGTATGTGTTGAATTATGCATACACTTATCCTCGTAGACAACACGACAATTAGGAACTGATCAGTGGAGTATTCTTCCGGTCTTCACTGACTCACAGTGAGTTTTCCATGAAAACCATCATTCTCACACCACATTGGTGTACTCAGACTTCACAGTCCCTCATCTTCAACCGCTGATCTCCCTGCTGTTACTACCCAGAAAATTTCTCTCATCTCATTTTGCTCACTGCAGATACGGATAGAATTTGGAAAGTATAAAACTCACACCACTAAGTTGAAATTAAACCACAATTCACAAGAGGCAAATGTTTTCTTTGAACAATTTCAATGATCTGAACACAGAACATGTTTCTGAAGTCACCAAAGCTACATTAGTTCAAAACATGATAGTTCACTGCTTTATATATCACCCTGATTTCTTCAGTGTCATTATTGCTTAAATATTCAATTAGCTGATATTAACCTTAGTAATCTCTAATTCATTCTAAAGCAAAACACACATAAAGAAAGTATGTACGGCCAGAGTTGTCACAACGAGCAAAAATAAGACCGTGGGTATCTCCAAAATAAATTTGCATTTACAAATGATGAAAATGGCAAAATACAATATTGTAAAGATAAATTTTTGACATGTCGGCACTTAATAATGCCTGTCAACACTTCAGCTGTTCTGAGCTTCATTCTGGTGGAATTATACTGACATTTGGTCTGATAAGGGAGTGAAAATCACTGGAGGTAGTGTAGGGGTTTATTGAGTACAGCACCATAATTATACTGAAAAAGCATGTCTATTTAATTAAAGATATGTGACAAAGTCGCACCATTTAGTATTCAAAATTATAAAGAAGTACCTAAACATCATTCTAAAATATTGTTCCACTTTTTTTAATGGCCTCTGGTTTGTCTCAAACTGCAGTGAGCTATGGATATGCTAATGATGTGTTTTAGAGATGAGAGATTGGTGGTCTGGGTAGAGGAACTAGCAGGGATTTAACCTCAGCAGCCTGCTTGGGTGATGTCTCCACCATCCCGCTTGGTCATTGATAATGTTGTAAATGTCTGTTTGGGAGGAAGAAAAAAAAAGAAGAAACTGAAAGGTTATGTAACGGTAGTGAAAGCACTGTGCCACCGATGTCTTTCATGAAGACATGGGTAATTGGAGGTGGTAACAGTTCTCTTATAAGCTATTTTGGCTAATTATGCAGCACTTTTCTGTCAATGACAACTATTTTGGCTAATTATATATCACTTTTTGATAACGACAACTATTATGTACAATCGATTCTAACCACAGCGCTAGAAAGAAAGGAATGAAATTTTCAAACCAGATGAACATTGTCAACACCCACTTCCCTCACACGACATAGCAAAGATATTCCCTACCTACTTCTCCCAGAATTTGACAAGATTTAGGTATAGAACTGTTTAGACTTCAGTTTCCTTATACGTATATTAATGTTAGCAAGACATTTGCCACAATCACAGTATCTTGCCTAATAGTGGCCAGATACTTCCTCCATCAAAGCTTTTTTCATCCATGAAGGACGGAAGTTACACAACGTGTTAAGACTTCAACTTCCCCAGCCACCTCTCAATGACAAGGTGTCACATCTGAAGGACCCTGAACCCTGAACCCATCATAAAAAGATGGAATTTCCTCCTTAGGCCGTCCTTTATCTTTTTGGAACAACTGGACCCCCTAGGATTGTCATGATTTGTGAAACTTTTTCAGTGTGGGCACTGTCTTCTGCAGTCTCACCAACAGTGTGTTGATAATTTGAGCGATTACTGAATTGTCTAACTGTGCTTACCTCAGCACAGGTTGGATGGATTCCTATTGTAGCATCAAGCTGTGCTTTTGTGGCACCGCACTTCATTCCCAATGAAAATCCTTGCGTGACCTCTCCAGCGTTTGGTCCAAGGACATGAAGACCGACAATCCTCTCCTGAGAACAAAATGGACGCATGGTATTTTGAGATTTATATGTTATCCTATGGATTACCTTTACACATTGTGATAAACAGGAGTCATAAATTTGACTGTTCCTCTGCCAAAAGATAGCTTCCCTGATCACTGCTTGATGGGATGTCCAAAGGGACAAACCATAGCACTGAATAACAGTCATTACAGAGAGGTCATTTCACACTAACATATTGCGCCCTCACAAAGTGGTGGTTTTATGCCCACTATCCTCCAGCACAAAACATACTTGAAATTTTTAATGCAATAAATGACAGTATTCCAACCCACAAACTCTATCTATAAATTCATCTCTTCAACAGAAAAATGTTGTTTCTCACTTACATTATCCGATTTATTACAAATGACCTTTGCATAGCAGACGTTTTCATCTCGCTGGGCCACAGTGAACTCTAAAGGCCTGAATAAGGTGTGATAAACCTACAATAAAGACATACAGAACACAACTTCATAGTAAAAGATGAAAAACAAACGGCACTTGTGTCCAACACAACAAGGAGGTAACAGTTATTTCCTGACAATGCTTGTCAGTATATTCTTCTTAAATTAGGTCAAATATTCTGATCATTACTCTGTATCTTGTTGGATGACCAAAATTCATTGTATAGTGTACTAAAAACCAACATTGGGCATTTCAACTGTACATTACTGAAAGTCTCATGAATGGAAATTGGACTTCAATATCTGCAATAGAAAAACACTGATTTTCTCTCAGGTCACCACACACAAACAAACCATCAATACTGAATAGTGATAGTCATGTTCTGAATGTAAACATAGCTGACATGCCCCTTTATTATATATGGATACACACAAATTTATCGTACCGGTAACTTTTACCCCCTGACAGCCCTATCCCCTCAACATAGGTGTAACCATACCATTGATGACCATGTGTTAGAATTAAAACAACAGCCATGGAACGGGTTAGACAGGGCCACATCTACCACGTTTTAGTGCGGTAAGATTTCAGTCAGGGAGGACACAGGTGTGTGTCATTGAAATATCATGTGCATGGCTCCTATATAAACATAGGCAGAACAGGAATGACAGCAAGTCCTTCCCTTGTCCATAGTTGCACCAACAATCAAGACACAGAGAACACACCTATAGGCATACAGCATCTCAATTTTATCATCGTCGTAAACCATGCGCCTCTTTACGGCAACAGCTCAGTGCTACTTTATAAAATCAACATTGCTTCATATGGCAGATTGCACTTTCTCTAAACAGTGGCATCATAAAATTTATTTTGAACGGAGAAAGCATCCAAATTACCTCAATATTGTCTTCTCCAAACTTGGCAATGGCATTCTCCTCTGAATAGCCACATGCACCATACTCCAATGGCGTGAATACTGTGGTAGGCACATTGACATAGTCACACTGAACAAAGTAAAAAGTTCAATGAGATCATTTTTAAAAAAATATTTTAACAGGACAAAAAAGTGTAATATTTAACATCCTACATGACAAAGAATTCAGTCAGTCTTTCTGCCATAAAATGGAGCTGGAAATTAGCATTTTCATTTATTGGACAACAATTGACTGCAAATAAACTGAACAACAACAATGGGTAATTATATCCCTAGTTATTTCTTAGTCTGGAGACTGGTATCAAGCAAAATTCAGCGGACCTAAAGCCTTGCCTTGAAATCCTGTATGTATTTCCATCATACATATCAATGAACACTAACAGTTCAAGCAAATTACAGGAACAGCCAAATTCACAAATCAAGCAAATATTTGTTGATATGAGACCTCCACAATGTATTTGTTCCCCTCTGAATACAGTGGACGACATGTGCTATCACCTTTCAGCTGTGGAAATTTCACATTACCTGTATATTGCTACCTCCATACAATCTCTTGGCAAGTAATTTTCCGGCAGCGATGGCAATGGGAGTAAGTTCTGGACTACCTTCCAGGATGTCACCTACAGCATATATATGAGGCACGTTGGTCTGCTCATTGACTACAGGTATTTTACCATTCCTGTAAAATCAGAACTTGTGCATTAATGATTTGCTGTTACAATAAACTGACCAGTACCATATGAAGGAACTATTACAAATCTTGAGTTTTATTCTAAATGCTGGCTACTTTCTTTCTTCAATCAAAATTAGTAAAGCTCAGTGGTTTTTATGTTGTATTGATTCATTAAAAATGAAATAAAAACAAAGCGGGCAAGAGGGCTGGCAACATATATGAATATCAATGTAAATCATAACCTTATATTTCATATGACAGATTTGACTTGAGAAATTAGCATAAATATTAACATGAATACAATAATAGAGGGCGCAGTTTACAAAAACACACACCTTCTTTGAGAGGGCTCATCTGTAACGTTTAGTTTAGCCCTGTTTAACATCTTTTCATAGAATACTAATCATACTAATCATGCAGGCAGTATTCTCTTACAGAGTCAAATTTATGCAAGGGCTTCAGATTCACAAATGGTAGTACAGATAATATTCAAACATCTTACTTGGGATTGACTGTGACACCTGCTTTGTCCAAGCCAATGGTACCAGTACAGGCATCTCGACCAATACCAACTAATACCTACAACAAATGACAAATTACGGCTTTACTTTCTAATCCCACACAAAACTAAGACAAATTAACTTTGTTGATATAAAACTGTACCTTGAAGAAGCACAAGAACCACTTACACACAAGAGCAACTTTTCTTATGCAGAGTATCGTAGAGCAAATAGAGTTTCTGATACAAGGAAATTCATAGTTTGTTAAGCCAATCTAATATTTTACCAAATAGTTTTTCACAAATGCTCATTTTCAAAATACACAACTGCTCTTTTTTATTCCAGCTCCAGTGCTACAGGGCAATGCAATAATTATTATTATTGGCTGTACTCACTGTGTTCACTTCCAATGATTTTTCTTCACCACCCTGTGACGGTTTGTAGTAGACTTTGAGTTTTCCAGGCGTACCACTTTCTAGCTGTTCAATCTGAATGCCAACAGAGGACAGATACTTATGAAGAACAGGCATATAAACTTAACCCTTTGCACCCTGACCCCCTGGTACTCTATGACGTCATCGGACATTTATGTCCAAGCCGGGTTCAAAGGGTTAAAGGCAAACTTATATAGTGTTGAGTCCCCTGGGCTACATACTAGTAATCATTGTCTTTTTAAGTGGTAAATACTATTTCATTGTTGACCATTCAATTGAAGTATTGTCAAAACCAAGAAATCATGTGCCAACAATAACACTGCATACTGTACACAATGCCTAAGGCTTAAAAGACAAACACACTAAATGTATTTCACTGAATTTCAGTGAAATACATTTAGGGAAATGAACACGAAAATGCGCAAGTTGAGTCCTTTGAGCTAAGTAAATAATCAAATTATTATCTGTGAGTTTCACCAGTTCATCCCACCCCGACTTCCCAATTCTTTGTAAAATATGTCTATTATCATCATTGATAACAGCAGTTTTGGGCCAAACCATGGCTGTGAAAAGATTAACATGCTGTAAATGATGAATTTTTAAAAGAAAGTACCACTTTGATGGTTAGCAGACACTGAAGGTTTACTGCAAGAATTGATTAATGCACAAACTTAGGCATATCCGAGGTGTCTAATACTAGATACAAACTGGTTTATCACTAAACTTTCCCTTTCAGATCTGTGATTGTGCTACAGAAAGACACAGACAAACATCAACATCAGTAAGAACAACATACCTTTGTTGGCACATGCTCCCTGATGAATTTGATTCCATTGGTTTCCATGTAGTCACCAACCCTATTGGCCATGTCTTGGTCAAATCCTCGCAGCAGTATTGACCGTACCATGACCGTCACGTCCAGACCGATTCCAGCCAAGAAGCCGGCACACTCAAGTGCAACGTAAGAAGCACCAATCACTAACGTCTTGCCAGGATTGTATGCGAGAGAGAACACATCATCACTGCCATGAAATAGAATGGAACAGAGACACAGTTGATTTGTTGCGCATAGATTCTGAAAGATGATTTCTAGGATTTGAGACTCCATTCATAGATGAAATCTACCAAAGCAATAATAACCCTTCTCATGTCAGGCTTATCACTTCCCCATCTGCAGAATCAGTAAAAAGCGCCACTGCGCCAAAACCTAGTATGTATTTTCACTGACTTGCCATGCAATGTTATATAGCAGGTTTGGACGATATAAATCATGTTTGAAACTGTATCTCTGTTTTCAGGGGCCTTCAAATGAAACATATTGGAAATGTTAAGCTTAACTAGTATTAGCCAGCTTGACCTTATGGTGACATATCAACTTGGCAGAATATAGATTTAAGAAACAGCTGCTACTACCAGTAAAGTAAATGTTTAACATTACTGCCTTTAGGGATGATGTAAATGAACAAATCTGACGAGGGAAAGTAAACTGCTATCCTGTTGTCTTTTACCCTTGAAAGGCGACCTTTGAAGGGGCACATGTGTATGTAGTTATAACATACATGAGCTTTTTTATGCAAGCAGTGAGGGGATATGATATGTACAATGCACTGTCAGGCTGAAAATAGAATATGAAAGTCCTGAGTTCTTCAAATGAAAGAGTTGTTAATACCTGGTGATGCAATACTCTTTGGCTCCAGGAATGTCTGGATAACGAGGCCTCATTCCGACTGCAAGGATAAAATGTGCAGCTGTCATAACTGTCTCCTTGCCTCTTTTTGTCACAGCCTGTAGATCACATGCACAAATTTAAAAACGTTTAATGCGTATTTTGTGAAATATGTAGAATACTTCTCTGATTTGTTGTTCAGTTACTTTTTACACTTAACCACACAAGTAGATATATCTATAGTGTTACAGAGGTAGCATGACCAGTTTCATATACGTACAATGATTATACTGTCTAAAATGTCTGTGTAGGACTGTAACAGTGTAAACAAACATCTCCGTTCATTATCAAAACACTTATGCATGCATATTTGTCATTCTTGCCAAAATGTATTCAAATCATCAATTATTGGAAAAATATTTGAATGTTGGAAATTAAATGTTATGCTAGTCATGCACTGAACACTTCACACACAAATGGCTTATGCACAAAGGACACATACATCAAATTATATGCAAATCTTCAGAGGACTGGTATCAATGAAGTTGGATATACAACACAAACTTGCATGGTTATGCAACTCATTCCACTTTCAACATAGAGTTTTGTTTACAGGAAAAGCAGCTCACCTTTATTGTGTGTGGATCTGTGAATTCAGCATAGGCATTGTGATAGGTGACTTGTTTGTCTCTCAACTGAACTCTGTATCCCCAATTCAATGAACCAATGTGATTCTGTAACATCAACAAACAAGAAATACCAATGAACAATTATGAACTCTTGAAATTCTCTCCTTATCTAGCTCAAGAACTGAAAAGGTTTGTTTTTCCCTTTTAGTGAGAGAAGATTTTCCTTATTTCCTTTTACTTCCTAAAGTATTGTAATTATATTTTTGAATTTTCTTGTTACTTTGCAAGTGCTTTCATTTGTATACAAAATCATACTTACACAGGAAAACATTTGGGAATAAAAACTAATAAAGTATCAGTGGTACAAATGACTACTAAAACAGAATAGCTACCCTGATTTACTCAATCATAAAAACCACATACATTTCTTTCAAAAGGACTTTAACTGAGACCAGGTGTCATACCAACAAGCAAATCTGGTTAGGGATAGGTTAGGGATAGGTTTAGGATAGGTGTTTGTGGGTAATTAATAGGCCTAGGATAGGTGTTTGTGGGTGACTGATAGGGTTAGGATAATAGGTATTTGGTAGGTAACTGATAGGGT
Organism: Ptychodera flava; assembly: GCF_041260155.1. Taxonomy (NCBI): domain Eukaryota; kingdom Metazoa; phylum Hemichordata; class Enteropneusta; family Ptychoderidae; genus Ptychodera; species Ptychodera flava. Next base: position 3,996,168 of record NC_091933.1, on the reverse strand, counting down.
TAGGATAATAGGTATTTGGTTGGTAACTGATAGGGTTAGGATAATAGGTATTTGGTAGGTAACTGATAGGGTTAGGATAATAGGTATTTGGTTGGTAACTGATAGGGTTAGGATAATAGGTATTTGGTAGGTAACTGATAGGGTTAGGATAATAGGTATTTGGTAGGTAACGGATAGGGTTAGGATAATAGGTATTTGGTTGGTAACTCAGGGCTCGAACTTAACGGTTGCCCGCTTGCCCGGGGCAAGTAAAACCTGACATCGGGCTGGTAAAAATAAATTGCACTTGCCCGGTCGGGCAAGTGATATACTTTGATAAAATTTACATGTTCTGGGAATAAAAAACTCAAGAAATTTTGTTAAACAATGTTCGCTGTTTCAAGTCACTGAAGCGGGTATCACAACCGACAAGCTGGACGTCAACATTGAGCGAGTGATATTCAGCTGTTGTCTTTCCTCCCTCGCTATTGACTCCAAGGGGGTGTTGGTCAGTAATTTCAACAGCCACTTTGCACGCGGTGACCTGACTGAGACAACGCAGACTGTACGTCATAGCGAAGCAAACTACCCTGATTTCATGTAATTTTTTGAAATCTACGCCTGACAAAGTCACAGATTCCAGAACAAGTTCTGTGTCAGGGGATACAATACACGTTCAACCGGCCGGCCACTCAGAAATCGACGGTGATAAAGCTATAGCACGGTCGCAGCATCGAGTTCAGTGGAAAGTTAGTGAAGAAGCAGAAGTGCGACATATATGAAAGGAAACGACAACGCAAGTTTCAAAACTTCTGGAAAAGAGATTTGCTGATGCGAATATCGATTGATGGGCCACCCCTTCAACTGTATGACCCCAATCCTACACTAGAATATTGGTGGACGAGTGGACAGAGATCACGAAGACCAACACTAATGGATCGTAACAATTAACACGATTATCAATACAGACAAAACGGAACCTGCATTGATATGATGCTGTCGGCCACATTTTGAGATTGCTTGGTCTTCATGATCTCTGCCCAAACAATGCAAACAGACAAAAAAATCGGGCAAGTAAGTTTGTTCCTCGGGCAAGTAAAATTTCTGGAAACTTGCCCGCAGGGCAAGTAGGTAAAAAAGTTAAGTTCGAGCCCTGTAACTGATAGGGTTAGGATAATAGGTATTTGGTTGGTAACTGATAGGGTTAGGATAATAGGTATTTGGTTGGTAACTGATAGGGTTAGGATAATAGGTATTTGGTAGGTAACTGATAGGGTTAGGATAATAGGTATTTGGTTGGTAACTGATAGGGTTAGGATAATAGGTATTTGGTTGGTAACTGATAGGGTTAGGATAATAGGTATTGGCTGGTAACTGATAGGGTTAGGATAATAGGTATTTGGTTGGTAACTGATAGGGTTAGGATAATAGGTATTTGGCTGGTAACTGATAGGGTTAGGATAATAGGTATTTGGTTGGTAACTGATAGGGTTAGGATAATAGGTATTTGGTAGGTAACTGATAAGGTTAGGATAATAGGTATTTGGTTGGTAACTGATAGGGTTAGGATAATAGGTATTTGGTTGGTAACTGATAGGGTTAGGATAATAGGTATTTGGTAGGTAACTGATAGGGTTAGGATACTAGGTATTTGGTTGGTAACTGATAGGGTTAGGATAATAGGTATTTGGTAGGTAACTGATAGGGTTAGGATAATAGGTATTTGGTTGGTAACTGATAGGGTTAGGATAATAGGTATTTGGTAGGTAACTGATAGGGTTAGGATAGGTGTTTGGTGGGTAACTGATAGGGTTAGGATAATAGGTATTTGGTAGGTAACTGATAGGGTTAGGATAATAGGTATTTGGTTGGTAACTGATAGGGTTAGGATAATAGGTATTTGGTTGGTAACTGATAGGGTTAGGATAATAGGTATTTGGTAGGTAACTGATAGGGTTAGGATAATAGGTATTTGGTTGGTAACTGATAGGGTTAGGATAATAGGTATTTGGTTGGTAACTGATAGAGTTAGGATAATAGGTATTTGGTAGGTAACTGATAGGGTTAGGATAGGTGTTTGGTGGGTAACTGTTGAGGGGTAGCGAATTTACCTGTACTGAAGTCTTCATTGTGTCCCAATTATGCTGAACTGTAAAGGCAATACAACCATGGTTACTATGGCGATAAGAAAACCACACAGTGATTACGAAAATCTTATTTGATTTAGGGAACGAATTTGTCAGCATATGTTGGCTGTAAAAAATTAAATGCAATTAATAAATTTGAAACACTAAATTATTTGGAATTCACTCAACTGTAGAATTCCTTGATTGTTACAAGAAAGTAAAACACTGTGTTTTGTCTTCAAAGGAGATATTGTATGACTGATAAAACAATTTGACATGGAGATACATTGCTTACTCACATGCCTCACACTTCTTATACCGGTACGTGTGATTTTTAGAACTGAAAAACTTCCTCCTGGGGCATTTTCATGCATATAACCAACTGTTCAAGAATGAGACACAGTACTTAATAGTCGCGCCAGCGGCTTACTGACTACGCATGCGCGTATTCATAATATACTATGTGAGTAACCGGAAGTGTACCCTTCTTTCGTGGGCGCCGCCCTGTTTTTTTGAGTGATCGTAAATAAATTCGAAACGTGCTCTCTATTATTTTATACCATGCCATTAATAAAATATATCTTTTTTATTAGCGAGTAATTATTATTATCCACCCTGTCGCTGATACAAAATTTCTTATCGCGCCTAAAAATTAAAAGAAGAGGGAAAACTGTTGTGCATATGAACGAGAACATTCGCAAAGAATGCTGGGATTGAATCTTAGAAAGGAGCCCTCTGTGTCAACAACAATGTGCAAAATTTACCCGTTTTTAGAAGTAACGCTTGTTTTCAGCTTACAATATCGGAATATGGGCGGTACAGTTACCATTGCAAAGTTAATTATGGCACAATACGTCCCTTGTTAAACACAATAGATAGTAATCATGGTAAAAATTGCAAATTTATGTCAAACTTTTTTACACATAACAGAAAATCTATACCTACAGGGTCTGACATCGTGTACGTGAACTGTCATCAGAGGGTAAACCGGTCATACTTGTACAAACGTATATAGAAAGTAACAATTATTTCTATTTTATCCTTTATGATTACTAATTATGAATCGATACAAATAACATTTTTAATCTCAACGCCTGGCTCGACACCAAGGGCTGAGCCCTATATAATATTAAAACTGAAAACAGCCTGATTTTGACAAAACATCCTCACCATCATCTGGAACTTGCCATCCATACTTCTTGGCATCATCCAGAGAATGACCTGAAACAACACAGAGATGGCAATTACACCAATGCATGTACAAGTTTCTCTAATACTAGTGGCAGTTTTTCTATAACGATATCATGCCATATGCCATATGCTCAATATTTCAGTCCTTTAACCCTTTTCCTGCCAAGTCGGTGAAAATCCGCTTGAAATTCGGTGTAGCCAGAATCTAAGCACTGGTGACCGTTATTCTCCCGACCCGGTGGAAATCGGGCCCTTTTTGGGTACCCCCTTTCCTGCCAAGTCGACGGCACTACGTTTTGCTATCCCCTGTGCGTTTAGGGGTCATCCGAGGAGAGGTTTTCTGACAAGGAACGCCTTTTCCCCTCGAAATGGGTTCGCAGGGAGTCGATAGGGGGGGGAAAGGGGAAAGGTGCAGAAAACCCCTGTCTTGCCAGTCCACCCACCAACACCCGAGGGGGGCTGGTTTTTTTTTACCGCTTTTTAGCGGACTTGGCAGGATAGCATGGTGACGTTTTCTGGCGGAGTTGGATGTACTTGGCTGCCTGGCACTATAGAGATTGCTGCCGAACTTGACAACTCGGCAATGCTAATCTAGAAGGCTACCTCTTGCAAACGACTTGGCAGATATGCCGATGGTGCGAGACGAAAGTCACTTATTCAGTTGTGCGTGACTGAAAATGAGAACGTATTTTTGACGGGACGGCTCGACTTGTTCCTCCGATGGAACGGATATGAACGACTCGGAAATACCATTACAAACTGGTGTCCGACGTACTAAGCTGGGCTTCAGCTCTGCAAGTTCAAGCCAGGCAACGTCCTTCACCGCCTTGGCCGTGCCATTCAATGGACGTAGCTTTGGATTTTTTATTTATTCCATCGTCCGAAGTATTGGCTCTGGTTTGCAGGCAAACGTATCCTCTTGCCAACGCATTGGTAACTACGTACGCTGTTTGCGTACAGAGAATTCAAAAGGTGATATAAGGTCAATATGCTGTACGGGGATCCCGCCTGCATTTAGCAGGGACTGCTTTTGTTATGCAAACCAGCTAGCAGTACAATATGGCTGCCAGGCATGTGGACACGTCGATGGCTAGAACAATGGAAGCATATTGCATTGTACCCATGCATCGCATAAGTGAGACTGACGACTTGGGTGCAGTGACTGGTTATCACTGGTTAGCTGCAGCCCAATCCATGTAGGTACAAACCCGTACCTGACTGAGGACCACTCGATTAAGTCGGTAATGAACGGTAACACTCGTAAGCCAACTCCCAAATGAGCTGGCTAAACTACGTGGAGCTGTGTTTCAATGGCTCAGCCATGTCGTTAATACAACGGCAAAAACGTAGTTTTTGTGCCACACTGCCAAGTCGTTGAAGGTACGTATTCAATTGACCCTACCCTGGGGAAACAGGACAGGTTGCCGGTGCTGCCGCACCCCTAGCACGACCCCCAGGGTCTCTGACTAACAGACGAGTGAGGTGATGTTTGTGCCTAGCGGACGTGCGCAATACTGAAGCAGTTTATTTCAGAAAAAATAAACATGAAACGGCAATAAAATGACGCACTCCCAGGGGCAAACAAAGCCGGTGACCTCAATTTTTTCTGCAGTAACCCTTGAGCTCCTTCCCCTGTCTACGGGCATGTAGAAATTATCGAAGTCTAACACGTATAAGTACGGCTAAAACAACCCTGAAAATGGGCGATTTCTGCCAAAATGGCTGGCAGGATAACATGCAGGAGAGCCAATCTTTTGCAGGCACATATTATGGGGCGGTTTTCTACTGACTTGGCAAAATAACGTACAAGGGCGCTCGGCAGGAAAAGGGTTAAGCAGCCATTCCACAGGAACCTTAGTCTGTTTTCTTAACATTCAAAATTCTTTTGTGTCAACCTTCTAACTTTTGACTGCAAGCTCACAGCATTCCTGTATGTACAACCAACATCTGACCGTTTCTACAATGTACACATACAGTTTTTCTGTTGGTAACCAATTTGCCTGGCTCATATGAACTAACCCCTAGTTTAGCTGACAGGTTGATCAAATCTTTTACTGTTGTTTGTAACTTTTACAGCAAAGGTACCTAAAAGGCAGCTACAACATAACTGCAACACGTCATGTAAAGGCATATCATACAGGAAGGGCAACAAAGTGACTTCTGTTTTGAAAATACAAAAAAGGAAATATGGCAATTTTATGGTGCCTTTCTTAAATGGATGTCATTCATTAGATATGCAGAAAATTGCAATCCTATTTTTTCTTTCTATTTTTACATCACCATATGTTCCTGGTTATGCTATATTTGTTACGTGTCTGGAGTGTAATCACTTGCTTGTCTCACCTAACAAGGCAGCTTGATGCATCAACTTCTTGGGTATGCAACCAACATTGACACACGTACCACCAAGTCCTGTGAAAAAAGCAAAGAAACATAATTCATATTATGCACAATTCGAGTGAGACTATAGAAAACTCATATTATGCTCATTGAATGTCAATTCAACATGATCCTAGGGGGCCTTGTCTATATCTCCTTGGAAAGAGAGGCACCCTAGCACATGCAGGCTGTCAACTTGACAAAGATAAAACCCACAATTCTTAGAGTGTGACTCTCATGTTTATAGATACATCAATGCAAATGAAAATGCATCACACAGTTCCTTGAAAATTGAAAAGACTTGGGCTACACTGTTGTGTACACAGGAACAGTAGACTTGCTAATTAGTCGTTTGGGAACCCATCTTTGTCACTGAAATAATTCAGTTGAATTCAATTGCCTTGACAAGTAGTCTTGGAAGTTATCCAAGGAATAAGACTTACCCCATGATGTTCCCAAAGGTGTTGGTTTGACAAAATCACACACGGCAACTTTTTTTCCCAAGTCAGCAGCAGCCTGCAGTTAATTAAAAACATATTTTGTTTGACATTCACTTCATAATACCGGTACATGTGGCACAGGTGTATATTTTACTTTATGTTTATTGTTCATAATTCTCACAACTGACCAGTCCTGTGTTCATTGCTAATCTACAGCATTCATGAATACTAAGACTACCTTGGTTACATTTGACTAAAACTGCCTTGCTAAATGACCAGATACTATCAAGGATTTGCCATTATAAAAAGCAAAATATAAGGAAAAACAGATTGTTTTCACTGACAGAGAAAAACAAAGCCAAGTAAGAGCCTTGGATTGTTAAAGGCAATTAGTTCAATCATTTTTTGCTAAGGAAGTACAAATGAAAGTGACACTACATTTCTGTTTACTCTGGATTCCTGCTGCCTCCCATAAATGATGTAGATAGAGAGAAAAGTCTGTATTTACTAAATATTTTCATGGTATGTTTGTATAATTACAAATGAAAAATTTGTCTTGGGTGATCATGCACTTGCTACATATCAATACATCATGCAGTGACTGTAAACTCAGAATCTAAAACAGCCTGGAAGCGATTCAGCCCTTTCTGCTTAGTATGTCATTTCAATGTGTCTACTCTAGTACAACAGGTATTTTGATCGGTCATATTCATCAAATGTTAGCAGTATAAGCCAATCACATGAACCAGCATATGTCACTTTTATTGTTCAGCCATACTATGGATGTGGCTGTGCAAACCATTTCATTCGTCGAACGAAATCATAACCTTGTGTGCTATTATTGAGAATCTTGTCTCCAGACTGTGTAGGGAAAAAGTAAATGTTTCATCATGTCAAAAGACCCATATCCAGTTTATTTAATTATTTATTTTTTTCAGCCAGTAAGCAATCTCAAAGCGGTGATGAAAGCAGTATCTGTAGAGATCAGACCAAGACACATGGTGGCCATGAAGAAGTTGACATATTGACTGTAGGAAAACAACTTGCAGTACATTGTGATTGCAAGAAAAACGCGCCCTTCATTTTCTTTGAAAATCGTTTTTAACCCACCCCTGATGGACATGCTTATGATTGATTTCTTTTGAAATGTCTAAATTAATCAATCTGTTCAAATCCCACCACATGCACTGTAGACCTCCTGACATTGGATATAGTCTGTGTAACTGTTTCAAGTTGCAATATGAATGTTATAAAAGTTGCAATAAAAATATATCATTACAATAAATAGACTGTAAATTGAACCCAGGAGAACAACCTTACATGTAATAAAGCCAAACAGATATTATACCTGTCTTTATTGGAAAAATTGACCCCTATGAATGGTTTACATTTATGGAGGATTTAATTCAGAACACACAAAATTTACTGAGATTTTTCAAAACCAAGAGGAAACCAAGATACTGATTTCATGGAATCACACTGTGTACTTCCTGATGCGACAAAAGTGAGGTGTCTGACATAAGTATCATTCATCACACATCAAAGCAGATTTTCTTCAGCAAAGCAGGACACCGATTATATAACATTAAAATATAGTTGTTTTTTCCACACACCTTGGATGCAGCAAGTCCACCCGATCCACCGCCGATAACAATTAAGTCATAATCATACTTGTCCGTAGGCGGTGAAATCAGATTCATCAGTTCGCCCTCCTTGTTTTTCTTCAACACAGTGTCACAGCCACCGACGTGTTGGTTGTTTATGAACACATTAGGCACGGTACGCTGGCCCGTCATTTCATGCAGAGTATCCTGGAGCTCTTTGCCATTATCTGGGTGTGAGTAATGAAAAAGTCATCGGAACAAAAAAAATTGAATAAAGGTTCACATAATCACTGTCAGAAGAAAGATGAGAATGAATAAATCCTTGAAAATCAATCATTCAGACATCTTAATAAGGCAACTATAATCTAGATGCATTATAAATGGCTATTTTTCACATGGACACTATGGATAACACATGAAGAAACTGAAACACCTTAACATCTATTTGTTTTTCATCAGTGACATTCCTCTATGAGTTTGCCCTCACCGACAATATCTAAGCAGACTGAAAACTTACCCATTTCATCTAACTCAATGGCTTTGTAATCCACCTTCAATTCGTCAAACAACTTTTTCACCTGAAATGAAACGGGAGGACGATGAGTTCAGTCCAAAGATGACAACAGAGTGAAATGAATCCTTGTAACTGTCAGACACACCTATTTGAAGGCAGAGCTTTACCTGGATGCCGGGGCTTACCGACCAGATGGCTTTTGCTGGTGTATTTTTACGAACAGTGCAGCTGTCCTTTGATATAGTTGGGCCAATTAGCCTTGCACATGCAGACTCTGTTAGCAGATCTTAACAATTCACATATCATTGTGTTAAAATTAATATTAGATGCATCAAGCATACTTAGTTGTCATGGAGATACGGATACATTATCAATGGGTGATGGGGATGCATACATCTTTCAAATAATCTTCCCGTTAGAGGACAATGCAGAGTTCTACGTCAGTCTTTACAGTATTATTGGATTTTTTTAATGATATTGATCTTTGTTGAACTTCATTACGACATTGAGCTCACAAAATGATTGTCAACTTGTGATTTAAATTATACTCTAGTTGTACAAATGCAAAAAAATATTCTGCATCTGACAAAACATACAGTAGAAATTTATGCAAAGAAAATGGCCATGAACAGTATTTAACAATTAGCAATCATTAATCTTTACGTGATACTTGCCCAGAAACATTATTAAAACATTATTTTAAAAGTTTCAATAATTGTTCTGCTAATTATTCAGGGTATTAAGACAAAGATCATGTCATGTTATGCACTCATGTTGATTTATTCCACGGAACTGAAGAATACACAATATTCAGAATAAATTGATTCTCGGCATTTCACCAGGCGATTCAACTAAAATTTGGGTGGGTATTTTTAATTACCAAAATTAGTAAACAATATTAAAACAAGGGACCAAACGGCCAGTAGGGCTCTGCTGTGATATTTATATCTAAGATAATAAAGATAATAATTGTCAATTAAGGGAATACTTGAAAATTTGAAGCAAAATTCTGAATATGTTGTAGATTATATTTTTTGATGGGAAAGTCGAATCTGTGATCATTAGCATACATGTACATTAGTGTCAACTGTAACTTCTGGAGCATTTTGTCTGAGTACTGACAATTAAACCATTGCTCAACTGTCCAGAAAAACATTTTCTTTGACCTAAACCAGCAAATGTTCCCATGTGCAAACTTTATCATGATTTCAACAAATCTGAATTGGGTCATCCCTACAAACCTGCATACAAAAGCAATTGGGCAAGGAGATTCAAACACTTTGATGATGTTTGGAATTTTTGGCCCCAAAACAGCAAAAATTGCCAGAAAATTACAGTTTTGCACATTTTTCACAAAGTTTTACAAAACTGATATACCAATAGATAATCCCAACAGACATTCATATCAAATTTCAAAGCAATCTGAAGAATGGTTTCAGAGAAAACTTTTTTACAAAAAATGAAAAAAATTACCCCCAAATTACAAATATGCAAATTCAAGTATGATTTGAACAAACCCTACTGAGGTTGATTTAAGGAACTTCAATACCCAGTTTCAAGGCAATCGGACCAGTTGTTTCAGAGGAGATTTTTGGACCAAAAACATGAAAAATTGCCCAAAATATACAAATATGCAGATTCCACTACAATTTGAAGAAGGTAATCCCTGGTAACCTGCATACCAAATTTCAAACCAATTGGACAAGTGGTTTCAGAGAAAAAGCTTGGAGTTCAAAAGTTGACAGACTCCACAAGATAGACAATGATGGACAAACACCTATTTGATAAGCTCTGCATCTATGACAGTAGAGCTAAAGACACTGAAATGTTCACCTGCTGAATTAAATGTAGGGTATTCTTTCTCTCCACATGACCTTGACTTTCTATTATTGAAACAAATGACTGTTCTGGCTGCAGAGCTTTACAACATGTGCATATTATATCAACTTCATAATTATTCAAACTCTTTTTGCAATTTGCAGTTGTGAATGGCTTTTAAAAACATTCTTCATTATCACCTGTGATGATAAGCAGAATTCATAAATTTATGCTTTGAGCATGACCTAGTTTCCTTGAAATGAAAATTACTAGCTCAATACATACAATAGACAAAAGCCACCTCAAGTAGGGGTTACTATAAGGTTACGACGCCCACTAAATTATTAAAGTTTCTGTTCACAACAATAAAGTGTGAAAGAGTCAATACAGAGGGCTTGCAACCAGTGGCAGTCATTTGTAAACTCTCTCTGTCTCTGAGACTGACAGACTTGAAAATCTGCTGATGAACTCATTAATGTACATGTATTTTTCCTGGAATATATGACTTGCGGTAGGTTCAACAAGGACAAAACATAACTCTCAGGATTGACAGCTTTTTCCTTTCAGCAGTGACAACTGGCAATGCATCATACCAGTACTGTGATTATGATGTACTTTATCTGAGATACCACTTGCCTTGTTTGAAACAATTTTGGTATATCACAATCACATTTATGCAGGGCTGTCAATGTTTTTCAGAATAGAAGGGTACAAGTGAAGGAACAGGAGGGTACAGCCTTGTGCGGAGCGAAGCGGAGCAAGGCGTGCGCGCAAGTGCACGCGGGGGGAGGCTAGGAGGGGGGTGTCCCCCTCCTGAAGCTGAAGCTTTTCTACTTATTCATCTTCAATTGGTGGCCTGTGGTGGCACTTTTGAGGGCAATTTACTGTCAAGTTTATTGTAACTGAATTGTAAAAAGTAACATGAAATTGAATCTTGTGAAATAAATTATGTAAAACAAACAGAAGTATTACAGAATTTATGGTTATTGATTATTATTTGCATACAAATTCTGTAGAATTACAACCTGCTTAATAAAGATCATAATCTGAACCATAATCAGAATCACTGGAGTACTCATCTAAGCCCAAGGCTTGTATGGCAGTACCAGCTGACAATACCTCAATATTGTGTGATTCTCAGGCTGATGAAATAGTAGCTTCAGAAACTACATCTGCAAAAACTACTTCTTCAGATGTAGCTTTAGAAACTACACCTGCAGAAACTATTTCTTAAGAATCAACATCTGCAGAAAGTAATTCAATAATTGTAATACGTTCCCATTCAAAAACAGCTAATCGTATTAGAATTTAAAAAGATCTTGTCCCCACTGCAAAACTGATGTCATAACGTCACGACAAAAAATTCCGATCTACGTCTGGTTGACACTGCTGTAATTTTATTTTGTCTGTTTCAAGACCTCTCCTCAGAGTAACCGGCTATGAATTTCCAGTGTGAAAATTTACAAATGTAATCGGGTAAATACAAGACCATTACCAGAGACAATTTGAGTAGACGCTACGTCATACAAACAATTACAATACTCAAGTTCACATCCGCTAATGATATTGCGTGGCTTCGTTGTCCGTCGGCCTCTCAATCGACAAGATTGAGAATATGTTGATTTATTTACGTAGTAAATCCTTGCGCGTGAAAGTTAACGATCAAATCTTTTCTCCTGGTGACTGTCGTAGTATCTATTCTGATATCCCTCACAGTAGTCTGAGTTTTGTCGAAACCCACACCGGCCAAGTGGGTAGGCTCACTACAATGCATGTTATATCCATATTCAAAACATCATCACTGCACGTAGGTGCAAGATACCGCGAAAGTATATAGTCAAGCCTAGCTAAATTTTGTGATTGCCCTAAACATTAAAAAATGTTGGTCTTGGCAAATGATTTTGGAGAATCGGAATATCGATATTTGCTTTTGAGGAAAGATTTCGGATGTCGGAAAATATTTATCAAACTTCAATACTCGGGCCTTCGAAACAACCACAGTACACAGCATGTACTACCGTATACATTTCATAGAACGGCGGCTTGGTGCAAACAAATTCAGTGGTAGTCAAAACTCACTAAAAATTATGTCAATCCCTACAAAGTTTTTTGCACTGAGTAAACGATTTTTACTGATTGTAAAGAGTATCCACGATCTGCAAAAGGGGAAAATAAATCAAAAATTCCAGCTGCTAAATACACGTAATGCTATGGCATTTTGCTCAGACGTGGCGTGAAATCTACATTGCATGCTATACCACTGATGGATTGAACCCCCGATCACTGAAATTCCTCAGGAAAATAAAATGATTTACAAATATTGACATTACTTTTATATCCAGAGCTAGTGTAAGCCTCTCGGGGTCTTTTTTGGACCCATAAATCTAACCTGGCTGTCGACTTTCGTAGCCATATTGATCGTGTACGTCCGAAAACCAATCAGAACACATAAAGCTTTTTGACAGTACCGAATGAAACCAATCAGAAATCGGCTACCAATGAGCCTTAGGGGCTGCGCCTCTGTAGCACAGCGCAGCCAACGGTAGTAAAGATCATTATTGCAGGCCTTGAATAGGGAAAACAGGCGGCGGCCGGTGAACGGCTATAATTGACAGCCCTGTTTATGTCTACATTTGAAATACAACTTTCACCAGGAAAATTGTGAAATTACATTTTCATAAGAGATCACAGGCTGAGAAGGCATTGATTGCCTAAGCAAAATATATAAATAGTCATGAAACATGAAGATTATTACACTCGTTCTCATCTATCATCGAACGCGCAACTTCATGTGAATGTTGATACATCTCATGAATTCATCAGTGTGTTTCCTTTGAAACTTCATGAGTTGATAAGGAACTTCCTGGGAAGATTTCGCCGCCTCAACGATGTAATTAATAATATTGCTACAGACTTCCAGACAAGTCGGCGCCAACAAATTAAAACTTGCTGGGGCATACAACACGCGTGCGCCACATTTATTTTCGTTGAGAGCATGCACAGTTGTCCCTGGAACGCTCCATGCTTTCCGCGGTGTTCGAGTTTTTCCAAACTTTTGTTGGTTTGTCCATGGTGCCGATGAGTTTTGTAAATGAAAATGTCATCAGAATTTGTGTTTAACGTTCACTTCCAATACTATGGTGCACAAAAGATAACATCCGTGTACATAAAGAGAGGGTGAATTCATGAGAATGAAAGCTAGTAAGTGAAAGTTTAAAATGCCGAGGTGGAACTTTAAAGGCGAAGATTTACGTTCAGGATGGGACATCGTCATCAGTTTCGGGCAGAGAAACGTTCTTACACTTTTGTGAAATACGAAAGATTCACAAGAGAGAAAAAATGTACTCGAAATTTCCTTGTGAATCAACATCGCGTAGGTTCGTTTTGAGAGTCAACATCGCGCTAGTTCATTTCCTCACCCCGGCACAAATGTACGTGCGTGTAGTGACGATACTATGAATGATGACGGTCCCATTTTCAAATGTAACCACATTCTCTCGCAAAGAAACGACAAGCACCGGGAGTAATGTTTGCTATGGCATTAGCAGTCGCTAGTTCAGTGAACCTGTAGGCGAAATCTTGATGAGATTTCAGCTCGCTCTTTATATAGTTGAAACACGGCTCGCAAACGTTGAAAACATTATATGGTGGCTGGTAAATCAGTCGAACCCCTCTCGCCTGCAATAGTCGTTGGAGATTTTGCTCAACATATCGGGCGTGGTGGGAAACCGCAATTATCCATAATTACACAGTCACCTACGGCCAAACAAGGATTTCCAAATTATCCGTAACTCGAACAGCCTCATCGAAAGAGTTCAATAACTCCAACCCGTTTGATGGTCCAACGATCACATCGGAATGATCGACACCCGTAGCTCTGACAAGGATGTTGATCGCGTACGTAGCGTTCGATGCATGGCATGGCGTTGTATTTGAACTGCCGGTGTTCTGATTTCTGCGTGTCCAAAACGACGATTGCCTGTAGTTCTGATCACCGAAGACTCGTCAAACCAATGTATTTGATTTATATTGTAATCAGAAACAGTTTCTATGAAATCCAGTGTATATTGTCCGATGATAGCTGGAGTCATCGATTCGGCAGCAAGACTTGATATTTTCTTTCGACTCATGTTCAGGTATTCGGTTATCGCTCGGTGAATTGTCGCCAGCGATGGTACGTTTTCGGCCGTACACCCGTTATCATCAAGAAGTTACCTTCTGATTTCGTGTAAGTAAATACTTGGTTGCCGCCTTTTGTAGAACTCGATATGTTGGAGAACGTTGTCGACAACTTTAGTATGTTCTCGCGCTGGTCTATCACTAAGGGAACCTGTTCTCTCGTATTTGCAGCAGATACTGTGCGCTGTTGATTTAGACACTCCGGTCGTCGATGCAATTTCAACATAAGAAACGCCTTTCAAGTGAAGTTCTCAGATGCGTCTTCGCGTCAGAAATGGTGTCGGAAAACCACGTTGCATTTTGGAAGTGTGTACTATACTGTGCACGGCAGTTGTACAATGTTGCAGCAACCCTCAACTTTGCCGCCAAAACTATTTTTGTAACCGCGATCTGTTATTCGCATTTTTAATAGTTGTCGTAATGAAATGAAATTCACGCATACATTTTACCGGGCTAAAACTTCGCCCATTGTTTTCGAACAATTCACACGAATCGCTAATGTAAAGGTACGTATTCACGTAGCTAGGAATATGACGTTCACGTCAGTCGTTTGCGTACAGTGTATCTTTTTATGTTTACATAAACTTGTAAATTTGTCGCCAGCGCGGCGCGGCGGCGTCTGAAATCTTCCTAGGAAGTTCCTTATCAACTCATGAAGTTTCAAAGGAAACACACTGATGAATTCATGAGATGTATCAACATTCACATGAAGTTGCGCGTTCGATGATAGATGAAAACGAGTGTAATAAAGTCAGACTGGTCTTTGATCAGGGTTGAGCTTCTTTCCCTTATACAATCCTTGGAAAATCACTAAACGGGTACAACAGGATTAATTTTCCTTTCCGCTCTGCAGTACTGTACATAGAAAAGTCACTGAATGTCTATATGGATTGACACAGCCTTTTAAGTTGTGTCCAATCTAGTATATGTGAATGTGGTTTATAGAGGGTAGGTGGCCAGCTCCCTCAGCCTGTCCTCTCTACATTTCTGTGAATACATTGTTTTATTCACTCCCAGGATCTAATCTGACATATCTCTGCAGTAGGACTGATGATTGACAACAAGGCCATCAAATCAACCTGTTTCATGCCAAAGGCTGCATGACATGTTGAACTTGGGCGATTGAGAAATGATGTGTTGATCAGAAATCAGGCCATTTCAGTCATGTTCAGGCAATACATCTGATTTGCATATCAGTAAAATAGACTCAAAATTAACACATCTCACTTGTTTGAAGCTTCTACTGTCTATGGGTTTAACATAGCTGGGTAGAGTGTTCATTTAAATAAGGTATGCTGAAATATTGACAATGCAGCTAATCAACAAGTGAGACACACTAAATGTAAATACACTTTGCCCTGTACTGCAGAGCAGAAAGTTAACCCTGTTGAACCCACTACATGATTTATAAAGTATTACACAATGGAAAGGAAGCTCAACTCTGATCAAATACCAATCTGATTCATATTTCATAACTATTCATCTATTTTGTGTAGATGACACATGCCTTCTCTGTCTATGAAGAGACTTTGAAACACAGTAAAACAACATCCTGCGCTTTCTACATTACTATTGTTTTCAATGAAAAGCCTATAAATTTTCATTGATCATACATCATGTATACACACTCATATTTGTATACCGCAATACGCTGACCCTAGACAAGCCTTAGGCTAGCCCTACCAGTCACTTGGTATTTGCCGCCATACACTGGCTAAAAATGTTTAAATTTGTTTAAATTTCACAATCATATCACCATCAGTGTCACTATGACAACTCTGCTGAAGTCTATTCCTTTAATTTACTCTATTATGATATTATTATAATAAGTCCAGAGACTTCAGTCAAGTCAAGTTTACATGAAATTCCAGAGACCATCTGACGGGACTCAGCATCTTTGTGTTGGGGATAGAGGGCACCCAGAAAACTCTACTGCTGCTACATCAGTTAAAATGTTTATTGTCTTTATTTAACAAGGTCCTAAAAGCCAACTAAGAACGTTGGGGGAAAAATCCTTAATTTCCAATGCACTTTAACTGACAGCATGATAAGGAACTTCATGTAACCATTAGACTTGCCATGTTTCCTATTTTCACCTTTTTCTCGAAAACCAAGGTGTTCTCTGACACCTTCACACTATAATGAGAATATGTTTCCGATTCCATGCAATAAGTAGTACCCTGCCTTAATCACAGCACATACGTCAGAATGAAAATAATTCATCAAGTGATTACCAGGAAAATGCTGTATCATGGCGTTTGTTTCATTATCATTGGAAACTGACTCATCAAGTTTTCAGTAACTGTTTTCCAGGAAAATGAAAACAAAAATGTTAGCGAAACCTTTTGATTGTTTCATATTAAAAGTCTCAGACTCCTGAACTTTATAAAACCCTAAAAGTTTTGCTAACAAAAGACGTCTACTGTACTGTTAGTAGGGTGACCGGACGATTTTTTAAACTAAAATTTTTTTGCCAAAATCTTGATTGCACCTGTTGAAAGTGTTGGTACAAAGTCCAAATCTGAAAAAATAATTTGGCTAATTAGCATGAACACAATTTGGCAGCCTCTGGAAAATCAAAGTTTCCAAATTCTTTCCCTAAGAATACTGTAATGAGGAATAATGAGACAATATGACCAAAAAATCGGATCAAATATTGTTAAAATTGCTCAAAGATGACTAACTGTACAATAATGAGTCTGGTGAAAGGTGCATTGATAGTTTCCAAATTATTTCTGTGAGAATATTGTATTGGTTGATAAGTCCCAGTGAAAGAAAATGGAAGATTGTCCTCACGCTGACCTTTGTGTTTACAGTATCATGGATACAAGCCATTGTTTCTGGTCAGAGACAGGTGCGCACCGGTGAAAAAGCACGTTGCTCAAGTACGGCACTATTGCGAACTTTACTTCCTGCTTTGGGAAAACCGTGGGCGCTACTTTGCGCTGCATAGCTGAGCTGTTTTAGAGCAAAAAACAAGTAGTAAAATATCTAAGGTACAATTTGTCCGCATGGCCATTCCTTCCCTCCTGGAAAATGATGCCAAAAGTCATAGTCGTTTCAAAGTAAAAATTTCGTCAGCAGTTTCTCGGAAGAAAAACCTTTTTAGGAAATTTTTGCACTCATCTTGACTTCCTAGTCTTCACAACATTCACTGTGAAATGCAAGTGTTTCCGTTCACGCGATCTCTCATAGTGACCGTTCGCGTGCGAGTAGACGACTTCCAAGATGGCGTCCCGTCTGACGTTTGTTGACAAAATGTGTTCATAAACTTCAAGATTTTCACGTCATTTCCTTGTTCATAGACATAAATGTGCACAACTGTTGCAAACTTAAGGTTAATTTGTACAATTTATCACTACCTGGGTCCCCCTTTATGCCTTCGATTTCGAGCATTCACTCTCAGAAAACTTGTGTCAGCTCCATTGTAGGGAATAGGAGGGCCTCTCGTCCGGTCACCCTACTGTTATGCTTGGTTAGGCCAAAAAAAAAAAGAAGAAATGTTTCTGGTCAGCGCGTGTGTCAGTTGAACAACAGCGCGTCACCCTTTTTTTTTCTGTTTGTGGCCGGCGGCCGTGGCTGACACCAAACCAAAATGGCTGAAGAGAAAGAGAAAATTCTTTGGGAGGCATGATCAGTGACTGCATGAACATATATATGTGACTATATTGATAAAACTATAAAACTGACCCTCCTCCCTCCCTTGAGGGAAAAAAAAATAAAATGCGCGTCGCCGCAGCATTTTTTAAAGAAAGACCTGACCAGAAACATTGCTTCTTTTTTTTTTTGGCCTTATTATGGAGTACCTCGATGATTGTTTCACTTTCATTGAACATAAAAGATTGTCATCACACCATGATTTACAAGCATAGGCAAATTTGCGGGCTACCAAATTCGGAATAGCGCTACCAGTAGTTGTGAAGGAGTTACAACCTGGCGATTGTTGCTGGCTGAAATATTTAGTTCCGGAACTAAAAGCATTTCTTTAGTTAGTTTATGGAGGACAGTGGTTCATGTCGGAATATTCCAAACGCAGTGATGGCGCCCTCTACACATGTCTGTCAACATCTCATGCGTATCCACCACCAACTCCCTATTGTAAATTATATTATGAAACCCCTGTCTGCACTATAAATTCCTATAAAATATGAAACAGTCTTGAATTACTAACATCGCTTCCTGTCAATTAATGATATTGACATTGACTGGCTTTATCAGGCCATTATGAAACCTTCATGATAACATAATTTTTATGTGACCACTGACTGACGCATTGAAGGTGCTAGCTGACAGAGCCATCGGTAATATTCTTGAATCACCGTGAATACGTAGGTAACGTGCACAGGGAGACATGCTGACAAAGTGGCTGGACAGAGCACACTGGAGATGAAATACTCTCTAATCTTTGATCAATACATGTGTCTGCCTGACACGGGGCGAGCACTTGGTTCACGCATTACGTTTTGACACCGGTTTCAATTCTGATTGATAGTCCTGTGTTACGAATACGAGTAGTAACACTTTGGTTCATATTACTATGCAGGGGTACAGCTCGAAGATTCGATTGTCGCAGATATGCCATGCTGAGAAATACTTCATACTTACCCTTTTGCAGAACGGACATGTTGATTTACTGAAAATCATCACTTTGTTGTTTTGGGTATGTTGTTGGATAACACTTTTCGTGTCTATCGGCGCCATGTTGTTGGACGGTTTCTTCGACCCCGGTGGGGAAGCTCCTGGAGAGTTTAGTCGCTTTATGTTGACAAATTTCTATTGCAACTGACAATAAAATATCGTCCACCTGGTACTTGACAATTCTATGACGGGACGATATCTTTACGGACTGCCACTTTTACTATGCACGATGACTAAGCAAAACGATGGTCACGTTATCAGAATAGCCGATCACACATGCACATGACATGTGAGAGGAGTGTAAGAGGTTGTGGATCTTGGTCTGCGAACGTGTAACTCTTCCCAGTATGCTCTTCGGTATATTTGCGCCACGTTCGTGTAGTTGAATAAGAACAGAGCATGTCGGCTGTGTTAAGTTTTCGAAAGGTATAGGGTAAAACGCAACACGAATCCGGAGATTTCCGTTCACGCGTTGTGCTTCGCGCGGGTATTTCGAACACAAAAATGAGGTCAGTGTCTTGGTGTCTGTACAAGGTGACCTTGGTCTCCACAACCGCCGTGCGTGTGGTTGGTGGGCTTGCTTGACGTCAGGTCCCATAACAGATTTTGTTGACGCGCTTTATTTTCGCTCTTTACAGTCTTTACAACATTTTACTATAAATGTAAAGAAAGTATGCCCACTGATTGAGTTTGCGTTCCTGAATAAATAGATAAAATAGATAAATAAATAGATCAAGTATAAATAATAAATAAATAAGTAAGTAAATAAATAAATAAATAAATAAATAAATAAATAAATAAATAAATAAATAATTCTTATGGTTATCATGAAATACTTCATACTGCAAAGCACAGTGATCGCGAAGCCCCCTGTTATGTACGTTTACAGGGGGCTTCGCGATCACTGGTTGATTTAAGCACCTGTGCTGCAAAGTACAAATAGAAGCGTCACTGCAACACGCCTATCTATTTCTGGTTCCATACATGAAGGGGACATTTGAGCAGTATATGCCTGGAGGAAATATCCACGAAACTGAACAATTTTTCTTCACTGATTCTCATTCATGAAGTCGCATTACGATTGTGTCACGTGACCCGGGAACACAGTTGTGTGCCATCATAGAAGTATAGACCGAAATAATTTTACGTTTGATGGCTTCGAAAATAAGGGATTCAAAATCTTGTAAACCTTTTTGAGGTGTTTGTACAATTGAAGATCATGACAACCTTCCAGGTCAAGAAGATTCCGTAAAGGAATATTCCTTTGAAATAACGAATGTCCTCTTCGTCATTTCGTTGAAATATCGACAAAGTTCTTACCAGATCTCAAAAAAAATCACGGAGAATTTTCTAAACTATATATACTGTTTCAGGTTGTGTTTATGATTCCATCAAAACTATAGTGGAATGAATAGTACACTCACTGTAGGGCAGGATTTAAAATACGTGAAAAATACAAAGACCTAAAGAGAAAAATCAGTGACATAGGGAATCCAACGGAAAACAAAACTGATTGCGTAAAATTATCATCAATCATATCTTTTTTCTGTGGGAACAAATTAAATCCTAAGAGAAGGACATTCATTGAAAATAACAACAAGACACAAGACAGGAAATCTTCAGAAGTTGTTTGCCCGAGAAAAATAATAGGCCTACCTGTCCTGATGTATACAATTTATTGACTCACATAGCCTACGGACGAAAAATTGTATGTAAATTATGATAAAACGTTTTTTGAATATTCGATTTTCCTCTCGAATAAAAAAGAAATTCTTTATCATTAAACCCTCAACGAAACGTATTTATACTGAAATAACACAAGACCATCTCACTATAGCTGCCAAGCGTATTTTTTGTCATCTCACGCGAAGCTTGAAGTTCGACGCCTGCAAGTCACGGTTACGTGTATCAACGTGATGCGCGCGATCACACTGGGAGCCAGACAGATTTCTCCTTGCGTGGACGCGTTCAGAGAACAACCAGTGCACTCGATAAGAACTCTGCGTGGAGAGCGACGCGACGCGCTACGTAACACAAAAGAACCTGTGTCAACCGTGAGCTCGTGCATTTAATGATTTGCAACGAAATTGAAAATATCTCAAATCGTTAACCATTTGTGTTCATCGTTAGAATGAATGATCGATACCAGAAGAAAAGCATCTGAGTATGGTAGCCGTGAAAAACTTTCGTTGCGATCCTGATCGACCCGTTTCCATGGTGAAAACTGTATACTGCCGAGTACAGAGCGCAGACGAGACACTGAGCACGCGAAGTGCGGGTGCTCCTGTTGTTCTCGACCAAGCCCCACCTTGGTAAGCAAGCACACATGAGGTTCATACGGAGGAAATTTGAACAAACGCGTGACGACGAGATTTGGTTGATGCAATGCGATGTGAGCACATTGTGCGATGAAGATATATCAGATAACTGTCGCATTAATTGCATGTTCCGTGTGCGTGCTGTTCCTCTTGGAGATGATTTGGTCACAGGGTTCTTATTCGAAATATTTGCGACAAGGTGAGAATGATGATCATCGGAATTTTAATGCACAAAAATCAATAACTGTGTTAATTCTTACAACAGTAGACCTAGTGATCGAGATTAAGCTATGGTGATACTTCATATAGATTGTGCACATTACATTTGCTGCTGGCAACTGAAATTCAGGCACCTTGTTAAAAGTTGCATTTGCACGTGTTGGTCTGTAGTTGCTGGCACTGTGTTCTGGTCCCATTGACAAATTATTTTCGTATTAGTTGTAACAAAGCAGTAATGTAAGCATTCATAAAAATGTAATATCAGAAACTCACGTCGAAAGTTCCAGATAAATGTTCATTTTCGGTACTGTTCGGTGCGTTATAAGTGCGCCTCGCTCGCTTCTTGGAGCAAGGGAGAAGCGTATTTTAATATCCCATGTGCGCTTCTATTGGCTGGTTGCAAACACATAAAACCTTTCGTTTGATTGTTTTAGATTATTCGGAGAGCAAGGTGAAACATTCAATTACAAGTCACAGTTGGCAAGATGAGAGGACTGGATTAAACGTAAGTTGTTGAACTTGGAACCCTCCCCACTTTTCAAGTTCTCTTCCTCGGAAGATCTGAAGATGGCAATGGGGTTTAGATATGGATTTCATATCAGCTTCGTGGAGGATCATTTTAAGATTGCAGTGGAACATCTTTATTCAATCAGGCCTCATATACATTATATAATTGTCTTCTTTTAATCAATTCTACCCAATCGCCAAATACTCTTCCGGTCAAACAGCTAAGATTAGCCAAAATATTTTAAAGCCCCACTGGTTGTAACTATTGCCGTATCTTCAACAGCTTTTGGCCCTGCATTCAACATGTCTACACAGTCTTTTGTTTGTAATGTCTGATGTCATATATGGTAGTTGAATGTTAGTCCTGAATAGCATTCATCTGTCAACAATGTCATTGCATATCGTACACGCTGTGCTGTGTTGGCAGTGCTAATCCTTTGTACTTCGGTATGTTTTATCGAGAAGGAAAAAAATGTTTTCCTGGATCAAAAATAACGAAATGTTATCAAAAGTTCCAACCATTGTCCCGTTAACTTCTGTTTATACAAGTGTTCATATATTCTCATTTACAACATATCACTTCCAACAGGAAAAAGTGGATTTCTTATCAAAATATTGTTATTTTTATGTCACATTAGATCTTATTTATGATGTTTTACTTCCTGAAATATGATGAAGTGTCAATTATCAATTATTAGAGTTTTTCTCACATTTTACGTATGCAGAAAATGTGTAAATATGCCAATGACACAATGTGTGATACGTACCATAAATTATTTGATGTCGCCGACTCTATACAATCACGCAGGGAGTAGACATTTGACAACTGAAAGTTCAGAACGTTCCAGTGAGCAGAACAATGTCAATAGTTAAGAAATTTAGCGACTTTTTTCTTTTAAATGTCCAAAATATTATAACTCAGTATATTTGGCATGCGCGTTGACACGATTTCTTGTATTAATGTGTTTTATCTTTTATCGATATGATGTATGATGGCTGGGTAAGACCATTGCATATAATTATAATTTATTTATTAATTTATCTATTTATTTATTTATATTGATGAAATCAAAGAATATTGAAGCAATCAGACGTCAACTTGTATCGGACAGCTACACCATCATGCGAAACTCCTCCACGTTAGATGGTTACAACGCTATAGAAACCCAAGAAATGAGGCAGAGACTAATCAGTGCTGTGTGTCGACAGAAAAGTGTCAACTACACGGACCATGCGAAACTCTACAGCCATATATTCGTCATTGACGAATACAAATTTATGTACTGCGCCGTCAGAAAGGTTGCGTCGATAACGTGGAAACACGTGATTGATGATTTGAAGCGCGCGTCAAAGAGAGGCTCTGAAGTTCGTAGAAGACTTCTGTCGTCGTACACGGATGGTGAGATTCAGCAGAGATTGAAATTTTACACTAAATTCATGTTTGTTCGTGAGCCTTTGCAGAGAGTTTTCTCTGCATGGAAGGATAAATTTCAAAGCACAAACAGATTCGTAAAGTCGGAGTTCGAACACATGGTAGGCCCTCTGATAGTAAAAAAAATACGACAAGAGAACCTTCCACGCGATTTTGGAATTCTGTTTTCTCAAAGGACACCGAATCTTAACGTAACGTTTGTTGAATTTGTACGATACCTGACCGAGGTTGTCAAGAACGTTGAAGAAGAAGACATGCACTGGAATCCGTATCACCACAGGTGTCATCCATGCCACGTTCAGTACGACTTCATCGGTCACTACGAGACTTTGAACGCCGACGCGGACGAGCTCTTGCGAGAGTTGCAGATATCACATCTAGTGAAATTTCCTGTTGGTCAGTCGTCGTCATCTTCGCAAGCTGTTCAGCATTACGCAGGGATAGAGGACACTGTCGTTGAACGGTTGGCTGAGTTGTACAGATCGGACTATGAAATATTTGGTTACTCGATCGAAGAGAGTTTGAAACTCTTCAAATTATGAGACATACCAGAAACTTTACCTAGCGTATGAGCGGAAAGAACAAGTTTTCCCCAACAGTTTGTTTTACAAAGAAATGCATTACTTAAGGTAGAACGCACCTCGGGGACAGACATTCTGACTCTCAAACTTTTACAATTCTCTTCTGATATACCACATGTGGTGGTTCATTTTAAAGCTCTTGGTGAAAGAAAACTTTTGACCGGCTTAGTTTTTCGGAATTCAAAAATTTTTATTTTTCTCCATAGAGTTAACACAGGGATGGCGGCCATTTTGAATTTCTAATATCGGTAAATCTTGGGTAATTTCTTTCTCTAGTATCAAAATTTGAAGGGTGACCCCCTATTTTTATTCTTGATTTTGAAAGAGAATGATTGAAGGATTCCTTGAGGAAAGTTGAGCAAAAGTTTAAGTCTTTCACTTTCGAGGCACATACTACCTTAAATGATGCATTTACAGTATGTGGCGAAACTGTCACCCGGGGGGGGGGTAACTCCATGGCTAATAGTACGGGGGGGGGCTCCGCACGAACATGGAAACCCAAACTGTTGTGATACCAGTTTTGAGCAAAAAAAACCTACCCTTTCTGATACCTAGTTGTCGAAACGCAGCTATCTCTTGGCGGGGTAGCGTGGGGTTGACCTTTGACCCGCATAACGACTCACTCGCCTTGCGTACCAGGGGTACATGTACCAACAGTCAAACCGACAGATCGGAAATATTGATGGTAGATCTGGGATGTAGATACATGGGTTTCCAGTGTTGACAGCATGATTTTTTAACAAATGTCAGTTTGTGTTTAAAACCGGACCCTTTCTCATACCAACACCTCGTTAAAAGTATACCCTTTCTGATACCAAACAGTGCAAAAAAACGACCCCTTTCGCGCGGACCCCCCCCCCCCCCGTGTAGCCATCTATGGGATTACCCCCCCCCCCGGGAACTGTCAGTAAGAGAATGTCGAGACTACTAGTATGTGGAGATCGTATGAATGCGTAGAACTGCATTTATTTGTATATCGGTCATTTTGGCACAGATTATTAAGAGTAAGATTTCTCCGATTTTATAAAATGTTTGAGGAGATTTACATGTAACTACCATGATATAACCGATCATTATAACGTTCTATGGAATTCACGGTCTCTATAAAATACTGGAGGATTTACAGAGATATGACACCCATGTGCACAAACCCCTAAAATTAATTGCATTTGTAGAATACATTTGGAGTCACTCAATCATTTTAAAACAAGCTACAGTACATAACGTTTGTATGACGTCAAGCTGTCATGAAGTATTAATATAATTAATATAACCGCACGTCCGCACAATAACGTTTGCACTGCTGTATTTTCGAAAATCAATAGTCAAAATATCTCCAAGCGACCGTTTCGGCAGCAATATGAATCATTTGATATAGTCTAGTAAAATGAGTTTTCCAGAAATTGCATTAAAATCTTCGAATACCATTTGTCAGGATATGTACAGTTTTCTGAGTATAGTGTAACAAGCAGAAATTTTGTGTGCCTTTAAATCACGGATGTGTGGGTGGGGAGGGAGAGAGAGAGAGAGAGAGAGAGAGAGAGAGAGAGAGAGAGAGATGATGATGATGATGATGATGATGATGATGAGAGAGAGGTGATAAGAGAGAGGTTACAAGATGGTAGTATTGAGCGTCCACTACAAAAACGGGGAAAGCTGTCGTCATCTGTTTTCCAAGCCAGACCCTGGAAGTTAATAATGAATTTTACGTTCAACACCTTATTAGATGACCAACTGTTATATCGAGATTCTCTATTTCTTACAATTCAGTGAGAAACTACTCAGTTAAGCCTACGATGATGAAGTAATTCAGTATGCAAAACAGAACGATTTTTGTTCGTTCAACAACATGGCTTATTCCCAGTGAAACCACCGACCCTGAATATTTTTGCATCTTTTCGAAAGCTAGCAGGGTACGGGTATGCTTACCTATTCTGGACACTTGGTACCACTACTAAGTGGTTCAGGATTGTCCTACTTAACTTTGCAATCACAAATGTTCCATGGACCTGATAATTGCACCAGTTTTTAACGTCATATTACATGTGAATACTGGTTCGTTTTGTTTTGTGTTGCTGCGTTCGTTTTGTATTTTGGCCTTTTTTCTGTGTGTATCGTCAAGCAAAGAATACCAGTTTCAAACTTCCGGCCATGTTGCCATGCTTGCTACAGGCAACACATTTTGCATTTTATATTTTGCCTTGTGTTTGAGGATTGACAAAATATGGATCGTTTGACATTTAGCCCAGGCTGTGGCTTGGTAAACAGACCGTAATTCTGTCCGGTAGATTCCAAAGATTGATGATCATATTTACAAAGCAAACAGCCCTGTCGAGACATTGTAAAACGATCCGTTGACGAGAAAAAAATCACCGGGTGACCAGTCGGTGCCATGCCGTACCATAAAATTGCATTAGTCCAGATCTCCACCATCAGAGACATCTTTCGCAATGGCTCACTACTTTGAGACTGAACCGCTGTCAACATTCCTCCAACGTTCAGAGAAGTTGATAAGTTGTTCCACTAACGAAAAACTCGTTTTCATAGTTGGAAAACCGAAGGAAATCAAAAGACATCTAAAAAGTAAAACGCCTAACTGTACTTTGTGATGTGATACATTATCTTTATTGATAATATGTTGTTGATCACTCCAAGACTTTGTGATAACGTTCAATCAATTTACAAACAAGAATACCTGCATCAGAATTTCAAAACTTCTGTAAGTGTAGGCTCTTTCAGTAATGTTGGTGATATATATATATATATATATATATATATATATATATATATATATATATATATATATATATATATATGCAATATTTTCCCCATAGCAAACCCGTCATCAGTTCTATTCCTGTTTAAATCACACTAATTACATGATGTCACATTTTGTATATTAAATGTGTCTGTAGGTTTCTTTTAATTTTTCATGCATTTTCATTCTTTATAAATGAGGAACATGTCAAATTCGTCCTGAATTACGATTTTCTCGCCACACATTTTAACATGACTGCTCTCTCGTAAGTGTGCAAGGATTTGCTTTCTGGTGTCTTTGGTAAGCTCTGTGATGTTGAAGTTTTCTTGGAGGAGTAAGTAGTGAAGAAGGCACTCTCCCTCGGAGGAGTCGTCTCTGAAGCACTCGGTGATGTCCGCAGTACCAGCGTAGTGGAATTTCTCGTAGTTGAAACTGTGTTTCTTCAGAACGTTTTCCAGTTGTGACGTCATCAGGAACCCCTTCATCAATCCACCCGACCGCTCATTGCTTGCCTTGATCACTCCATCCAAGAATGCAAGCCCATTCTCATCGTCTGAGAAGAAGCATTTTTTCAATCTTGTTAACATAAATAAAGGACTTTAAAAATCGCACTTGGTTAATCAGAGAGCTTATCGCTGTAGAAGATGTGATATGATGTTTCGCTCCAGAGTGCCAGTAGCTTAAAGGAAACTATTGTTTTATTTGACAGCATTTATACCTAACTGTTGATAGCAGAAAGGCGGGGTTTCTTACAAACTGTAGACGCACCTGAATCGATCTGTACCAGAAGAACTCCGTTTGGTTGCAGCTGCTTGTAGCACTGCAGTAGATATTCTTCTGCATTCTCAATGTACGCCACCACATGCAACAGGTGAATCAGGTGAAATTTCTTGTCCATGAGAGACGAAGTACACGCCTACCAAGAAAGTGTCAACTTGTCATATTGATTATGATAAGAACCCTGGACAATATGAAAGCTATGTATTGTATATTCTTTCTTAATGTGAGCCACTCATTGTTGTATATCTCTATATCTGCATCTGTTCGAATCTCAACTTACGCAAGAGGAAATTTTTTACATCTCACATTTCAAAAGAACAGTACTTTGATAGAGTATAAAGGAGTTTACTCTATACAGGGTATATATGACAGCGACAAAAAATAAATAGTGTTTCTTTGGTTACACTATTAAACGCAGAGAGATATAAAACGCAAATCACACTTAAAAGAGTATTAGCGAATAAGTGCTTAGCATGTCTGGCGTCATATATGAGTCATTATTGT
Source organism: Ptychodera flava (assembly GCF_041260155.1). NCBI lineage: Eukaryota > Metazoa > Hemichordata > Enteropneusta > Ptychoderidae > Ptychodera > Ptychodera flava. Next base: position 3,968,201 of record NC_091933.1, on the reverse strand, counting down.
CTGCTAGCCATCCTCTGTAGTTTCATTGCGGAATATCACGTTACAAAAGCTGTCGAGGACTCTCCGCGTGGTTTGTAATTGTGAAACTGTTTACTTTGTTGCCTAAACCCATATCAATATCCACTTAATTAAAACCAATGTGTGGAAACTTCGATGAATACAACGTGTAAAGTTGAACGCTTTAGAGAGCGCATTGAATCAACAGAAAACACCGGGAATATATTTTAGTGACAATGGGTAAATAAGTTCTAATGTAATGTCTATAATCGACCGAAGCGCTGGGACAAAATATTCGCACTCTATGCTTCCGACTATCGAATTTTCTATTACCTTTTCGAGTCGAATATCAAAGCTCACGTGTTCCGGCGCTGCTTTCTCGACGAGTCTCGTTTGAAGATCCTGCAGTCTATTGTAGTTGGGCTCCACCACTCTATATGATACTCGTGAGAAATGGTCCTTTACTTGTCGAAGTATTTCTGCGTCTTTCTGCCCTGTCGTGGGATTGATAACTTTATTGTCATAGCTGATTATAAAAGTCGAAAAAAATGAAATGTTATACTTTAGAGCAAAATGACAGACTGTGAAAACTGCGAAGTAACAAATTCACGTATATTTAATATCAATTTCTGATACAAGAGATGTGACGATATTTGCGACCGAGTTTCGTCATCATCGCGCACACGTATAAAATATGTTGAAATTTGCTGGACTTTGCTTGAAGAGGATTTTGGTCGATTAAATTAAAGCGCTTACACGTATATTTTCGGATGTCCTATTTGAGTCGCAACTCGATTGTTTAATACTTGATAAAATTTAAGTTGTGCCTTTGTCGTCAATGATTGAAAAACGTGCAGTGGTCACACTTCGCTAAGCACTTTTACATAACCTACATTTGATTTCAAACCATCTCATCGAACAAATGCAACAAGATATCGGGGCATGTATCTACGAAATCAGGAACAACGTTTTTAACTTTAGCCCGTACAACAACATATGTTGTAGCTTGTAATTCTTTCAAGATCACTATTCATCAGGAATGCCTATTTAATGCACACTCCATGGTGACATTTTGCTCCAAGTTACTGAAAATAAAATCGCGATAAAAGTAACCATGGCAAATACTATGACGCGTGGATACAGCTAATTCCTAAAAATAATGTAAAACCCACGTACAATTTTGCAATGTGTGCACTCTGTATTGACATATCGCGACATGTAATCCAGTCCTACATAGTAAAGTTGTTGACTTTTTGACGCAGCGGCAGCAATATGACTCCCGCTCATCAACTTGAAAAATTAAATTGTACTATTTACTGCTTTGGAGTGACATTTATGTGTTTATTACTTTGTTGACGGTTTTTTTAAATATCACCCTCAGTTTGTCAGCCCATTGTCTGATGAATGTCATTCATATGAGAGACTTATTCATTGCAACAAGAACATACCAGCGGACAGGCGGGTCCAGTTCATAGTTTTATCAACCGCGCCTACTTATTACCTGTATTGAATAAGGACTAACAAAGCCAAACTTTGCCCGTTGTTTTATTAATTGCTGACACTCTTCCCGTTTCGTATTTATATATAGATTTATACGAAGGCCTGACCTAATTGGTAGAATAGATTATGTGGGGAAAAGTAAGTGGGTGAAAACTTGATTACTCTATGAGCTTCAAAATGAGTAGCATCAAGTGCTAGATGAAGAAGTATCGTAAATGTGTGAAAGACCGAATATCTGTCCCCGAGGCGAATTCTACCTCAATCCTGTGTAGTTTTAGTTACCAGTCTAGCGTTGTACGTCAACAGATCCCTGTCGTCAATTTTACACAGAACTGAGAACATCTACCGCTGAGTTCGAACATTGCTGATGGACTCGCAGTGGTTACCGCTAAAACTCACGCTGTTCCATGTAAATATGTTAAGGACAACTCGACTGATTTATTAGTGGTGAACAAAAAAATCCTGAAAAATACAGCAAAACAACCCCTGACTAAACGCGTGAAGGCAATAATATTGTTTGTCCTGACCCGTGTCATGACGGAATTGCTTTCCGTTATGCCTTTGTGTTATATATGGCTTTCTTTACTCCTTGCCGTTTTGCCATTGTATTCGTGATACTGGCTGTTTGTATGATCCTTCCATTTTGCATTCGGAGCATTTGATGATATAAGCTGATTTTCCCCAAATCTGTAACTGAAAAGAATTTTAATACAACAGGTCAGGTCTGCATGCAGTCTTTTCGTTTTGGTTACTTACGAATTCTAAAAATATATAGGACTCTCAGGATATTTCATAACTGCTTTTTAAACCTTAGTTAAATACGACCTGCTATGAGTTTTTGGAGACGTTATTTCGACCAAGGAATGACACGACACCACTTTGACAAAGACTATGTTGACCGTCGATATACTGAAGGAATGGGGAAGGCGACTCACTGACTGGCATATATGCCGTAAAACGGATTAAAATATCGTGTTATATGATTATTACTAGTCTGGCACATAGCCCTAACTGGGTATTGAAAGTGTCACAAATTGTCAGTATTGTCTTGTAATGCCGTGTATCAAGTTCTTTAAGGAATATTTCGTATTACGTCACACATATACAACCTTTGCCCATCTTCTGCCTCATGATTAACACAGGCCTTTACAATATTTACAATTTTGTTGTTTTGTTGTTCATTATTTTCACTCACCGTAACCTCACTGATGTAACGCGACAACTCAGCGCTTGCGGAAATATTGATCCATCTGACGTCACCAGGCCCAATTCAACCGAAATAAAACGTGCTTTTAGTGATATTAATCCGATCACGTGGCATCCTGAAATCGCCACACAATAGTTTGTATTTACGATTTTTACTTCTTTCACCATGTTATGCTATAGACAGCGTATTCACATTACAGATACTATAAAGTTGTGATGTTTAATTTGCAGGAAAATAAACAAGATAAAACAGGATTAATTCAAGTCGATCTCATATTCTATATAAAACTCAGCCATTCTAAAAGTAATCATCGTCTCCCTTGGAGTGGTTCAATTGTAAACAGTCTAGTGGAAGCGTTGAAGTACAGTTACTTTGAAAGGTGCAGGTGAAACCTGCGATGCTCCGGTTCAAACCCGGATGACACCTTCCGTGCTACAAAACTGGTGATAAACTGTCAACATTGTCGCGTGGACCCGCTTACCGCCTGTGAAATTAATGAACAAATGGTATTTTCTTTTGACACTGTTTGCTTTTACATATTAACTGCTGAAACGTTGCAATATGACACCATAACTAGCGACAGAATAGGAAGCCGTCATTATTTATGGCCTCTGAGGCAGAGGAATTGATGTTAAAATCTTGCAAATTTTCCTGGCCTCCCTCTCTCCAGTGAGCAGTTTTAGTATCCCTCCCATCCCTCCCCTCCCTCCCCTTTTGACTAAAGGTTCGTGACATCGGGAAATGAATTTTTGGGAATAAAGAGCTTAGAATTCTATGTTACGCCTACAAAATTTGTTGCAACTTAGTTAAAGGAACATCATTCCTGAAATTTTGATACCTTTTAATGTGCTTTTTTGCGGAGGGGGTGTTACTCCAATAAAAAGGTGTACGGGTATGTGCGACCTGAATGGGTCAACTTTCATCGTCTAAACATGGGTCAGTAATAAAGGAAATGACCCAATACTTCAGGAAAACCTTCACGCGGAGAAGAATAACGGAACCCCCTCCCCAAGTTGTTCGGTAAAATCAAACATTGGGCCATATTTTTGGAATATTCATGAGTAGATACTTTCAAATTGCGTGGCACACCCCGGTATGAAAATATTGGGAGTACCCCTCCCCATCTTGGGGGATGGGGTGTGGTGGGTGTCGGGTTCTGTTCCAGTCTCTACAGTATGCATGTTGAGGTCTCCAGAATTTAATTGAATATTTTATAGTCAGTTAACAGCAATAATAATGAACATGTATGTAGAGGGCTGTGTTAAAAGCCATATAATATAAGCTTACTGAACACGAAATGCTTCACAGGCAGGAAAACACAAGTCTGCTGTTGTCACACTCACTCAATAAGATTTATTAAAGTACACAGATGGGTCACTTTAATTTATATTGATCCATGCTCTGTGATGTAATGTATACATCTATTACCTGTACTTATCAAGAAATGTGGATCAAAATATTGAAAGTTTACGTTCAAGTTACGTGATTCAGTGAGTTCTTGAACCTGATGGAGTGCTGATATATCGATGAGACCTGGGGTTGATGTCGTAGGTTGTTGAGCAGCTTTACGTAAATACAAATCGATTGCCTTGATAAACATTTCCATGGAAAAATCGAGAAAACAACGCTGCGCGATGCAGATATCAATGTCAACAAGAACTAATGCGAGAACAAGGATTTAGGACTGTGCCTTTTACGTGTATCATCTGCGAGCATTCAAAAATGGGCCAGCTTGATAAAATGAATCACCCTCAGGATGATTCTCTAAATTCAAAAAGCAGCATTACTGATTTATTTAAAGTGTTGAGTACACATTTGATGTTTCCACAAAATTCAGTCACAGGCGGAGTTTGCGTTCGTAAGTCTGATTCAGAGAGTTGCATTGAAGACGTAACTTTTATGTGTCAAACATAAGCTTACCTTGAACTGGCCACTCTTCAGAAAACAAAATATTATTATCATTTATATTACACATCATTACAACAGTAGCTTTCGTTAAATATTATTTATGTGAAAGATACTATTAAAATCAAAGCATACTGCTATATTTTGTTTTAATGTTTAATTTATCAAAATGATAATTAACATTATGACTTAATTGATTCATTTTCCACAAAGTTTGTTCAACAACCTATCGAAAATTTTAATTTTGTAACCCCTTAAAATCCTTTGATCCACCCAGGCCGTAAATAATGAAGGCTCCCTAATACGCTATCGATTTTATTCGGACTGTGTGACACACGCCTGGCTAACACATGAATGACAGCGTAGTAGCTCTCCCGTCATTATTTGTGGGGGAAAAAGACGAAACACATCACCTCTTCCTGAGCCGATGGCCAAAATATGAAGAGTTGAGCCCTTGTCCACCGATGACTGCCAATGTTTTACGAGTCTAGGAAACTGCTTTTTAACCCAGAGATTGGTAGATGTGATGTCAGTGCTGTGGTTCTCGTAGAAGTCTAGTCCTTCGTCGTGGATGTCCCATATCTTTGAGTCGGCTACGCTATCATCAAATCCGTTCATGGCCACGCTGTCAGAGTCCGCTCTACCGCTACCAATGAAGTCAACACCGCTTTCCTCACTGCTTACTTTCGATGAGGAACTCCCAGAAACGCTTATATACACCATGATGGTGATATATTTTTTGTAGAAACGTCCTTGTTGTAGTTTTGCCACAAGCGATAATGGTCTGTATGACAACCATCATCACTGATTCAGAGTGGATGACAGTTCCATCCTAGATACCAAGCTAGAATAACCGACAGCACTTCAAGCAACACGGCCAGGAGGTATTCACGAGATAATTCTTGTGATAAAGAGTTTGCGGAACTTTTTCTGCCCCTGACACCTGTTGATTGGTTTCGGCTGGGTTAAAGGCTATATGCGATCGATGGCAAAGCTCCCATTCATGCAAAGAAGGACTCGTATATAATCAGCCACGGATACGGTGTTAGCTCTGTCGTCACGTTGCCACCGCCCGACATTTTATGGTTTCCGTATGCCGATCACTCACTGATCACATTGGTTGCGATGGTTGTTGCCTTGGGAACACAAGGGGGTTTAGGTCGCTTAATAGCGGCAACAGATTCCCTTACTGCCATTGGCACTGTCGACTCACAGCCCTTACAGAGTAAATACTTCACTATTTTTTCTGAGCGTCCCTTTATTGATACAGACATTGTTTAAAAACTTGTTATTTCATTACGACTTGATTTTAGGGATTTGCTTTGACTATAATTTGGAACGACAATGGCATTTGACACTAGTAGTTGCGAGCATATGGTCACATTACCTCTTGCGCCTGCGTTGGAAATAAATTATGACTTATTGACACAAAATCCCAAAACCTATAATCGTGTATTCGCTATTTAATATATATTTTTTCTTTTTTTCTTTTTACTCATTTACCTTCTTCATTTTTTAAATTTTTTACTTACTTTCTTTTTTGCTTGGGAAGCCGAAAAAGAGGTTTATTAAAAGTATACGGGCACGGAAATGTTTAATCCATAATATTAAAATGACAATTGTGCTATCGGCTAGTCCTAGCCAAGTTCAGCTTTGATGTGTGTCGGTATGAACAAAATTACAAGTATGAATTACCTGGAACATGGACAGGAAAAGAATGGTGATGAATAAACTTTTTTAATAGTAAGTATATCATTCTAAAGACGAAGTAAAAAGCTTGTATACTTGATCTGGAGGTTTCGTCAAGGAAATGATATTACAATCATAAAACAAACTATGTAAATGTCTAATTTCTAGATTCTGTAATATTCTCATAATCCTTTCGAATATATGACCTAAATAATGTATCCCACGTAAAAATCTCTCTACCAGACAGTACGGGATGCATGTTTCATTCAACGGCCAGCTTCTTCTCGCATATGAATGCCCAATCTTGGTTGCAGTGAGCGTCGTTCCAGGACTGGTTGTTCAGTCTCCACATGTGAATGCAACGATTCGGTCGACGGCTTGGATGTCCGTCTGACCAATTGGAAAACGACAACTCGTTTCCGTCGATGCAGGTCCATTTCCCGTTCTATTTAATGAGAAGGGAAAAAAAGAATGACAAAATTGGAAGTGATAATGAAGACTGGACTTGCCCCGATTACAATAGGCAACTTGTCTAGTCCAAATTGAAGTCTGAATTTAATAAATTGAATGGAAAAATCAGAAACTGCCACGTTGATATTGACGTGATTGCGTAATTTAAGATCCAATGGCTAACTCCCAGACACGTCCGAGCGTAGCACGTACGAATTAGAACCTACAGGGCATAAAATATAGAGAACAAGTAAGGCACATCATGATCTTTATTGAAAAACAGAAAATCGCCAAGCCGCCAGTTGCCAAATTAACTTCTTTAATTTTACTTCACTTCCAGTTGTTGGCTTGCTGTGTTATGGCATTCATTTTAGTGCGTCGAATTTCGATTACACGGAAAGACACGGATTAAGATACTGGGAGGACTAGTGACTCCGCTGTTTTTCTGCCGTTTTTCAATGTAGTTAGTCATATACGTGTACAGGATCTAGGACAAATGTACAGAGATGAAAAAAGATGGGCATTGGCAGGGCACATGGTGAAATCGTACTTCTCAGCACGCTTTCAAAAATACTATCCGATCTAATGCAAATTTTTTGGTGTGAAGTGATATTCGTCAGCTTGGTCAAGTCGTATCGTTGAGTAAGCAGAAATACCCAGCACTTTTTGCAGTGTTTCAAATTACCACGCATTTGGATGAGAAGTTTACATCTTATCTGGACTTGCGATAAACGCCTCAAATCCAAAGACCGAAATTAGAATTTAAGGATTTTGATACAAAAAGTTAAACTCGTCCGTACAACCATCTGTAAATGAATTGAAGGAGCTTTAATACCGACAAGCCAGCTGAAATAAGTTGTAACCTTTAAATAACGTTTTCATTTGTACTGGGACACACGTTTATGTGCAAAGTGCATGCATTAGCTATGTCAACGCAACGTATCGTGTACACTACTATGCACTGTTTTCTTGATAAAATTCAAGATCAGTGGTCGACGATTGGAAAAACACAAAAACTGTAATGAGAAGTTGTACAGTGGGCATTCCACATGAGTTTTTGAGTTGAAGGATAACCCAGACTCTATAGAGAAGTCTATGGATAAACTATATGGCAGAAGAATACGTACTTGTATATCGGTAAGTTACTGAGTATAGAACTTTAAAATAACATTATCGTATATTCAGGTGTTTCCATTATCAATAGTAACTGACATTAAATGACATGGAAGACTCTTTGGAAGTTTTTTGTGTGTTGTTAAGAGTTTTGACTCAAATAATCAAACCTTACACTGGATGCCATTACCATTTCAACACGCCATGATTACAGACGAGCATTGTCATGCGACAAGTGCCATCACAGTCCCCTGTGATCTATTCCGCTCTTGGACTATGCGTCACATAGACGTGTGTGTACATATGCCTGAGAAAAACCAGGCATATGTACACACACGTCTATGGGATGCATAGTCCAAGAGCGGAATAGATCACAGGGGACTGTGATGGCATCGTCACAGAAGGAACTCAAAGGGCAACTCACGCCAGTCATGGCCTGCCCAAGTTCTTGGATCACCAATTGTCAATTAGCTGCTATAACATTGCATCATGTACCTGAATTGCCAGTCTTTTGAATTGTGTGATATTTTGAGTGTTCAGTTATCAGAATGAATGAATTTTATTCAGTTCTGATCGGAGTCCAACCATCATTTTAGTTATATGACTGACAGGCTGCGTCCGTCCCCTTTATCAAATTTGTGCTAATTGTACACGGGTTGATTTTTAAAAAATAGAAATTTTCCAACAAATAATAATTTCTTAGATATTCACAATTCGATAAATTAATAATTTTCACTTTTAAAAAAATATTCTTATGACAGAGGAAAAATTCGAGTACGGACATATGCTTCGTCAGCAGTATATTCGAGTACGGACATATGCTTCGTCAGCAGTGAACAGTTATGCTATAAATAAATCAACTGTAAGCCCGAAGGAAGATTTATTTTCAATTATCTCAGTCATCATTCAATGTCCGGGAGAAAGTCTCCAGGATGATTGGCATAAATATAGAGTAATTAGACCGGAATGATTTAGGATACGGTGATTGGTAACTGTAACGACACTATAGATAGTTTTTCTCTCCGGCTAAGCTACCATTTTGACGTGCACAGCTGCATGATAGCTTCATTCTTCAGTTGTAACCCTCACTGGCCATGCAGCTAAATATCGCGTTAGTTTTTTTCATCGAATTCCATAAAATTCCGCTCGGAAAATAATCGTAGAGGTTTTTGAAAGTGTTTATGATGCATTTGACATTTACGTTTTCAAGACTGAATCATACGATTGCTAATCTCTGCAACCTTATTATTGTTAAGTGAAGAAGCTGCTTGACTGAAAGGAGCAAGGATGTGATATGAGAGAGAGAGAGAGAGAGAGAGAGAGAGAGAGAGAGAGAGAGAGAGAGAGAGAGAGAGAGAGAGAGAGAGAGAGAGAGACAGAGACAGAGAGAGAGAGGAGGGGGGGGGAGAGAGAGGAGGGGGGAGAAAGAAGAAATGCGATTGACATAAACAGGACAGCAAACCATAAGGCTCTCGCCCTGCATAAAGTTGGATCTGTCCTACCCCCCCCCCCAATTAGTACGCGCCTCGAAATCGATTCAGACTTTCGCTCAAACTACTCAACGAAACTTTAAACCATTCTTCTCAAAATCAAGAATAAAAATCGGGGTTACCGTGAAAATTTTGGTTCTATGGAAAGAGATTACTAGTATCTGAAATGGCCCATCACTGAATTTACCTATATTTGAAAGTCAAATGGATGTCATCCCTGTGTTAACTCTGGGTGGATTAAATTTTCGATTTTCGAAAAAAATTAGCCAGTGAAAACTTTAGATACACCATGAGCCTCAGAATGAGACCCCACATTGGTAGATCTAAAGAGATATCCAAGCTAATCGTTTGTTGTACGTGCAATGTATCCGTCTCGTACACTGAAACCCACTGCATTATAAACTTTGAGAATCTGAATATCTGTGCCCGGGGTGCGTTCTATGTGCGGTCTAAACCATGTCTCTTATGGCGGAATGTATGTGGTTTTAAATGTATCTATTATCTATCAGAACAATCAGTTTACCATCTTCGCTTGCCAAGGTCTCTTGTACGGGCAGCGTGATGCTCCCCGAGATCAGAGTTGTCGAAGTGACGGACCCGTGCGAAGGAACAATGACTGTTTAGGGGAGAACCATTTGATTTTTTTTGGGGGGGGGGGTATGGAGGAAATGGGTATGGGAGCAAATTTTTTTTTCCTGTCACAGTGACAGCAATTTTTTTTTCTACTGTCAGAGCTGCGTCAATTTTTTTTTTTTCAAATGGAGTAGCAATGCAAATTTTTTTTTCTTTGTCATCAAGTTTGTGATGCGCCGTCATTATTTACGGCCTGAAACTCAGAAATTTTGAGTGACGCCCCCCCCCTCAACCATGATGAATTTGAGTAACTCCCCTCTCTAACTCTAAAATTTTGACTGATCCCGCCCACTTAGAAAAGTTAAATACAAATACATGTATTTGTAAAATTTACAAAATACAGCAACAGTAAAGACCTTTGAAATCCTGATGTACTCTGCTAGACTATCATCAGTTATCTCATGATGGTTCAAAAAAGGTGAACCCATCAAAATGAAATTGCAAGTCACAATAAAATAAAGATATAAAAGCTCACGTAGTATCTAACCATATAATATATTGTTTAATTTGGATGGGTATTATGACAGGGTTTTCACTAGGATATCTGACCGGGCAGAATTTGAAAGTACAGGGGGGAATATGCGAGAGGCTTAGGGGAAAGAGTCACAGGAGCTTTCCCCTATCTTGCATGGAAAGTTTTAAGATATTGATGTGTGCAATGGTGCAGTCTGGTGCATTCTGAGAGGTGTTTTTTAATTTTTTTACTATGTGAAACTGTTAGAACACCCCAAGGGGGAGAAAAACGAGAGGGGGTTCCCCCTCTCGTATTGGAAATTTTGGGAAATTGATGTGTTTAATGGTGCAATCTGAGAGGAGTTTCAGGTTATTTTGCACTCGGTAAAACTGTTTGAAAATGACATTGAACACTGCAATATTTTTTTACATTTTATGCATGATCAGTGTTTGTGTCACAATATTCAACAACCAAACAATGACAATACAATTTGTGAAAAACAGTTCTGTTTGCCAGAGACTGAAGATAAATAAATATACAGGAATGGAAAATCTGTGACCTTCTTGTGTCATTTCTCCAGCTGCCAGCTTCTAATGAAAAGCATGAATATGGTATGTTTAACTGTCAAAATGGTCATTGAACTGAGGTAAATGAAAACATGTTTCTGTGATAATAAAGGATGAATTCACAACAGTTCAGTTTTGTCCTAGATCCTGTGAAAATTTTGAGAAATTGATGTGCGCCACGGTGCAGTGTAGTGCAATCCGAGAGGTATTTTAAATTTGTCTTTTACCAGTAAAACTGTTAGAAGACCCAAGGGTGGGAGAGCACGAGAGGGGGTGCCCCCCTCTCGCATTGAAAATTTTGAGAAATGTATGTGTGCAATGGTGCAATCTGAGATGTGTTTCAATTTGTTTCGCCAAAAAAATTGAGTAACCCCGCCCCCTTTTTCCTCTCCACATTTTGAGTAACTCCCCCCTGAAGTTTTCAATTTTTTTAGTGCATGACCCCCTCCCTTGTATTTCATTATATTTGTTGTTCCTCAATTTTTCATGGTCAACTTGTGCATCTTCCTAATATATTTATATTGAAAGAATAATATATTGATTTTAACACTAGTTTATTGACTCCTGTCTTGTGTTTTAAAATTTTCACAATTTACAGAAGTCAAAAAGTCCCCTTTAGATAGTGCCTATGCCATTGAGATATTGCAACAGAAATCCTGAAATATGATTTCTTGGGTCAGAAAAGGGAAGAAAACATTGAGTGTACTGAGGTGTAAAGTAGACCTATGTAGTGCATGCTTATATCATAAGTGCTGGGAAAAAACATAAGAATTGCTTGTGGTAAAAACATTTGCGTCGCCTATGGCGGCGCGCCGGCAAAGAATACATGAGAATAGGGTTTCCAAATTTTGCTAATTTCTGGTGCATTGTGACAATTTTTTTTTCACTTCTGTCTGTTATGACAATTTTTTTTTCTCAGGCCATGACAGGATCAATTTTTTTTTCTTCTATCTCACCTGGCGACAATTTTTTTTTCTCAAAATCCTCCATACCCCCCCCAGAAATCAAATGGTGTTCCCCTTACCTTCTTTGTGCATGTCTGAGAGAGAAACTTTTTTCATCTTTTAATTACAGTATCAAATTTGATAAAATGACATTAAATCCGAGAGCAACGCCCTTGTAAGTTTTCTCAATCACAAGAGATAAACTGAGTGTAAAATCTCCACAAAGTCGGATCAAATTTCAAGAACAGAAGGGTATGTGTTCGTCTCTCTTACCGGATTATTTGTACATCCAAGCCACCAACTGTTTGTAGCATCGAGTACGTCTACGTATGCCTCGATCATCGCCATTTCATCCTTGTCATTCACCACGACCAGATCGGCGCCCTCACTCATCACTTGGCAAAACAATCGGGCGTTGTGCCAACTGGTCGATTGGCCTTTCTTGGCAAACCAGTAACAGGATTCGCCGTAGGTAACCCATGGGTCAGGGCAAGTCTTCTCGGTTGCTGTTGTTCAAAAAAAAATATAAAAAGTCGAATGGCTATTTAAAAAATGAAAACGTTACACCAACTATCATTATGATAACGAAATTCAAATAACATTTTCTTGGGGGTTGGTCATCTTGAATTTCCGCTAGCAGGTGTCTGGTTTTATACTACTGATTTTATATTATACGATTATCGTAACACTGCAACTGTTACCTACGGACTTTGATATCTGACATCCAACGAGGATTAGCATGTTTACTTTTAGCATGATTTTTGACCATGTTTTCTTCATATAAATACCAAACACTATACTGTCTTTCCAGATTTAAGGGCGCGAAAGGGATCATGCTGGTATTATTTTGGCTACGTCGGCCTGTTATGATAAGCATAATTTGTATTATATCATACCAGTATATTGATAGCACCAATGAAGTGATCTGATTGGTCGAGACGTGAAAAGAACAGCGGTATATTCGTATTATACCAAAGTTGGCACACGCGCGAACTCTCGGCAAGTGCAAAAATCCTTTTTTGACGTTTCATCCCAGAATTTCAATAAACTACAGCGATAAAGCATAGCCAGTGACGGTATACCACTCGATTTTGATCAGTCCACTTGATATATGCACTCGCTATCGTTCGTACATATATGTCGTGAACTGGTCAAAATCTCGTAGTATACCATCGCTGAGAGTGCTTTATTGCTTAATGATATAATGAAAGCACTGTATTTCTAGATGTTAGGACCTAACGCATCATTACCCTCAGACTTTTAATGTAGGAATCGCCCCCTTGTTTTCAGTTCTTCTTTTTAAAACTCAATCATTACACTGACATTCATCTGAGATTACTAGTAATTACTACATAGTAGTATATTTTTCGATTTACTGTCGACTGGCAGTGTCTTTGTTCTGTGTGTAAAATGAAATGTTACTTCTTAAGTCCTGACGAAATAGCTTATATCATCAACGTATCAAACACAGCTTGCTGTTGTCTAATGTTCAAACATCTTGGATATTTGAAACCCGGGGATTTATCTACTGACTTCCAATCCAGACTATTACATGTAATGCTCATCACACCCTTCTGATATTCAAGTGTTAAAACACATGATATACAATGCGTTTGCATGGATTACACAGTGTATTCCAGCTCAGTTTAAGAAAAGGAAAAACACAATACACTTGCTTTTTTGAACGTAAAAATATGACATTGTCATGAGTCATCCCTATTTCCCCTTGAATCACCATTTTAATTGCATTATTTCTGTCTGTCTTCGACTTTGTACCTTGTATACAGTTGAAGTCATAGAACGGAACTTGAAAGGGCACCCTCTCGAGTTGAATCTGACCAAGAGTTACATTTTGGGACGACAATGTCACGTACTAATGCCATTCAATAACAGTGTCACGCACTAATGCCATTCAATGACAGTGTCACGCACTAATGCCATTCAATGATAATGTCACGTACTAATGCCATTCAATGACAATGCACGTACTAATGCCATTCAATGACAATGCACGTACTAATGCCATTCAATGACAATGTCACGTACTAATGCCATTCAATGACAATGCCTAAATGCATTTTTGATCACAGTGTTTGTGTATCGTGGGAACGAAAGTCTTGAGATTAATTTTCAGACATGACTTATGGGTACTTGTTTCGACGAGGAACGGGGACATTAGTTCATGGGTCAAACATGTATAAAATGGTTAGGAATAGAATTTGACGTATTAAAACACATGTACTCAGTCAAATGGAATATATGCCCAAAATGATTCAGTTCTGTTGTGTTGTTACTTGTTGTTAAATTCCCTTTTGGTTGGTTTGTGAATTTCTCACATGCGCCGGTCGAGACACAGTCACGTGACTGCCAGGTGGTAAAGATTCGCCAACTTGAACAAAAATTATCATTTGCTCGAGAACGTCGTCAGTGTCATCTGTGATGACAGCAATCGAAGCTACGATGGCCTGATGTAGGCCTAATTGTCAAAACGAACGTTCGGGGATATTGTTGTGTTTTTTTTCGTCTAAGATATAAAAGCGCCCTTGTCAAATGCAAATGAAATGTGTCACGTCTTTTAAGTATGCCACGAGTACGTGTAGATATACGAATGACGGAGTCGGCCATGGGGACTTTTGAAAACGTTTACTTTTGTCTGAGTACCTATTTTTCATTGTTGATGGTTTGGTTCGCACGGCTTGGTGGCCCGAATAAACACCGCTTGGCAAAGATGTAATTCTTTTAATAATCCACGCGAATTCATCAGTTGAAATAGCAACTTAGATGGACGTTGTACTGTTGCAATCTCTAGTTGAAACTGTGCCGTCAATTCCAAAAGGAGATAGGAATGCCTCACTGGCAAACGGTCCAGGCTTTCAACGAATAAAAATAGTCGCTTCGGCGTGGTTTGTTTGATTTGGTATTCGAATTCCATCGATGCACATATCGCGTGCTATCAACTTGCAATGAGATCTAAGTATACGTGGTTTGTTCAGCAGAAAACTGCTCTAAATAGAAGCCGAGAATGTTACAAGTATTTGCTCTACTGAAATCTCATGTCGGGTTTAAATGTTATTCATTTAGGCCTATTATTCACAAATATACTGACTTCATTGTCAATGTTGAAAACTGTTAGCGTAATGTTTCTAAAATATTTCAATGAATATTTGCCATTATATTTTGTCCCGTCTATGACAAAACA
Source organism: Ptychodera flava (assembly GCF_041260155.1). Taxonomy (NCBI): domain Eukaryota; kingdom Metazoa; phylum Hemichordata; class Enteropneusta; family Ptychoderidae; genus Ptychodera; species Ptychodera flava. Next base: position 3,953,054 of record NC_091933.1, on the reverse strand, counting down.
TGTAGTATATTTGAATCAATACCTTGAAGCTGGCTCACAACATTCGTCAACAGGTCGCTTATCCTAAACGATTGGTTCAACAAAGCAGCCTCAGCTCTCACCAGTCGTTCCTCGAGCTGTTCAAGTCTGTTATTCTGCTTGCTGTTTTCTTCTCTCAAGCTTTCCAGCTCTTCAAGGGTGTCTGCCGAGCTCGCTGCGGTGGCACAGCCACCCTGACCCGAGTCGGGTACGTTGAATGTGTACTGGCACATACTAGTTTCGGGAGCAGCCTGAATCGTGTAGTTAACCGACGTCGCGCCGACCGCAAACCTCACCGATAGGCAAAGAAGTGTTAATAAAACGTGAAAACTCGAATCAGAGCTTGCCATCTTGCTTTTTACAACGAAGAATTGAGCAGTCATGCCCGGTTATGGAACGAGAATTCGCTGAGAAGCGCCGAGGGCATTCCGCTATCCGATATCTCCAACCTTTATAAACACATTCTGAAAAGGCCGTGGCCTGAAAAAATAAGCTTAACAATGCACGGTCCTTGGTTTACATCGCTTTGTTAAGTTGAAAGGAAAGATATCACATTGCAATGATAGTATACCAAGTGTGTTCAACGACTTTTAGAGACCTCTGCACATTGGTCTTTGGTGCTACCATAATTCTTTTCCTTCAGCATACACAGTCAACCAAAATAGCTAATGGTGTACTTTTCAAAATTGTAGTACGGTGTAACCATTCTTAGACTGTTATTCACAATAATGTTTGCTCTGCCTGTCAGGGGAGATCTGAAAATATTTTGGTTCCCAACATTTTGTGTCATCCAACGGTTCTAATGTCAGTAATAATTATACAAAATCTAGGACCATTTTGTCGCATTTTATGGCTTTTGTCTCGAAAAAATCTACAAATGTATGAATACAATTAAATATTCATAAAAACAACAAGTTGGCACTGTTGATAATTTTTCAATATTTTTGTGCAATGTATCAAATATAGTTTCTTGGTGTCTCCCTACAGCATGCTGAAATATACAATATTCAGTTCGTCAACAAAACCTGTATATATAAATATCGGTGATAACTGAATTAGAGTCAAGACTAAAAGTCATTTGGCAATGATACAAATGCATGGTAAACGTATGCAGGCTGTGTTGGCAAGCTGAATTCTGGATACTCAACAGCATTACGGAGTAGAAGAAGAACACAGTTGTATAAACTGAACAAAAATACGGTCAGCTACTGCCCTGCTACTGCTACAGGCAGTGTTGCTGTCACTGCATACCGACAGTGACAGTGATAGCTCTGACTCTGATGATGTAGTTGAAAAGAAGAGTTTCGGACGCTCATGACAGTGAAACATACTTATAATTATAAGATCAGGCCAGAGAACAACACATAGAAGACCACGAGACTTAACAGTTACCAGGGAGTTTTGAATTCTGGCATATAAGAATAATCAAACATCGAGAAAAAAGATGAGGTCACCATGCCTAATTTTGGTCACTGTTCTTCATGAATATCACTTAAAATCAATATATATAAAACCATTCATTTCAAGTTCATGAAGTAAATGAAATTTTCACATCTTATCATACAATAACACAACAGTAAAATTTTGAACAGTAAAGAATATAATTTAAATGAAAAAATGAGTGACTAAATGAATTTATTTATTTATTTTTTACCAAATTCACCATCATTACACCCAAAATTTCTGAGATTAAAACGTTTGGAATGTTTTAACCTTCAAATATTGTCAATTTTGTAAAAACATTTATAGTAGAATCTAAGTCGTATATGTCTTGTACTTTTGTAAAATTATTTGTTCGGTAGGTCATTGTGCTCAGTTTTTCACAGTTGTTGGCAAAATGTAGCAAGAAACTCACTCATGATCGTCATTTTTTGTGCTCTTCAGCTGGTGCCATTGACCTGGCCGGAGTTGGATTAACTCAAGTCGGCTTAGACTGATAAATCCAAAAAGTCCACTGATGTGTTTAAAATGAATCAATACAAGAACTTGCCTTAGGAATATAGCTCTACAAACTGCTGATAAGAGGTAGTGCCGAACATCTACGAGCAGAACTTCACAATACACGTGTATCATTTCTCTGCGTGCATTCAATTCCTAACTAATATGCGGCTATATGATAATTTTTTTGAGGGGGGATCGAAAAAAAGTGATCATATAGACGGGGGGACTTGAAATTTTTTTGAGAGTATTGAGGGGGATCTGAAAAAAAATTAGATTTCAATCGCGATTCCTCCTACCCTCCCCTCACCATTTTTGTGAACGCAGCCTCACGAAAATGAAGTGCACGCCGCAATAGGCCTACGCGTGCGCGAAAGCATTAAAATAATTTTTGCAGGAACTTATGCATTTTGTTCATTCACTTTACCGACTTAAAATATTTGTGTTTTAAGTAGAGGTTATTCTGTGATTAGTGCATCGGCTGACAAAATGTGTACAGAGATATCAAAACCATAACTGTTTATGTAAATGCAACGTAACCAGTTGCCACTATTACGGCTGTGAAATAAAACATAAATGAAACAAAAGCTAATGCCAATTTATTTATGTTTATACATAAGAAGTAAAAGTGAGCGGACAAGAATATATGGTGTTCCCTAACTACGGTAATACACCAAACTCTTGTTTTACTTTACTTTATGACTAATCTAAGGATTCAAAGTAATAATGCTAGGACTGTGACGTAACCATTGCTTTTAGGTGGAAAATTATGCATTGTTTTCGCCGTTGTGGCTATTCAAATCTAAATGTGTTTCAATTTAAATCGAACCTTTATTCCCATTCTACAATGAAAGTAGAGTAATATTCACCTCTCGAATTGGTAAGTCCATATTGTTCATTGAAGGTATTTTCTCTCCTGCTACTCATGTAAGGCATAAAGTCTTTGACAAAAATATAGTAGGGTTCTGAAACATTGAAAGCAGACATCAAAACCCGTTATTTTTGGTCTTTTATCATCAAAGCAAAATACTTATGTAAAGTTCATTCTTACATGAGCAGTAATTTTATTTGTGACGTCAACGGTAACAAAAGAGTGAGCATGCGACTGACAGAATCGAACTTTGAATATGAGCTAATTCGGAACTCAAGCTTTGCACATTTTCAGACGCGTATTTTTAGGGACATATTTAACTTTAGACGGAAATGTCAGAACAGCAATAAAAAGTAACGACCAGAAAATGGCACAAATCTTTTGAATGGGTTTAATTCTGCACCGGAATGTGGATAAATTTAGGCTTTATAACGTGGCATTAAAATTTAGGATGACCCATAAATTTCGAATTCATGGGACACGGACCTGTATTTTTGACGAATTCGGCACAACACCGTTGTAGTAATTTTCGCAGGTCTTAGTCGTCGCTTTCCGAACCAATGATTCATTGGCTGTTCATAAAGGTTTGTAATCCACAATGCATTCTAGATCGGTTATTTTCTCACTAGTGGTGTGCAAAATATAAGAAATGCATGATTGAAAAAGTTTGGGCTTGACTCATCAGTTAAGCTAATTTTAGCCTGAAAACATCTAAAAAGCTACTGAACTGTTGCTGACATACAGCATGAGATCTAGTATACACAAAATCCGTCGGTTTGAACAGTCATTAAACACTTTTGCTGAAGAGATGGGATATGGTAGGAAACTATCATTGAAAGCATATGGTTTAAACCCGGGGGTTTAAAGTTGTTAAATAGCTTCAGTTTCAACAATATATTTAACATTTGTTATGCTGACACAATGGAAATTTGATACAGTTGTGTACACATTTACAACTGTTGGTTTCACTTTTAATAAAGTTCACCATGAAAGTGAAAAATAAGATATAATTTTATACGCGTTCAATGTGCGCCACCTGTGACAAGGCTGTCAAAAGTTGAATAGAAAAAACGCTGAAGGGTAGTTTGGTAACAAATCTAGGCTGGCTCTGGTTTCAAAAGAGGGCGATATTTACCCTTCAATAAACTGTAATACTTGATACGGAATGGTTTATAACTATTTGATGATTTGATGATAGTCAAGTATCTAAATGCCTAGTTATAAAAGCTGTAAAGCGATAATCACATGACCATATCCACCCGAACTGAGCTAAATATGAGAACCTAGGGAGCTTTCCCCATAATGCTTTGCTGAACTTCCTATGCGCAGTATTATGCGCAGTACATATGAAGTGACGTGGCCGGTGTGTTGTGGAAGTGTAATACAGCACACATCAGTAAAATTTTGACTTTCCTGCGTACTTTTTGAGAACTGTTCTAACGAAAATGCATATGTTGAAAAGGGATAAGAAGGATGAGGAAGACAGTAAGTCAGAAATAAGTTATTTTGTAAGACCAGAATGATTGACTTGTGCTTCGATCGTGTCAGCTGCCGATTCATTTTGTCGTCGGCTCGACTGACTACGTGAAGATACCAGATCGAAAGTTTCAAGAAATATTGTAGGACATCGCCACTCACGTAAAATTTATGATTGATTTTGTGTTGATATAGAATTGTATTTAATAATCTGTTACATTTACCTAGAGCCGCTTTGTCAAGAAATTGAAATCACATCACAGACACTACATGTATTGTCAGCCAGTAAAATGTTGTAACTCTGATTTGAGGTAACGAAGCGAGAATCTGACAACATCAATGAACTTCACACCTATAGCGTCCTCCTTTCATTTGAAAAAAGTCTCCTTGTGTTCCTAAGAAAGTTATACAAATTCTGTAGGCATTTGAAATGGTTTTGATTTCATTTACTGTGCCACTTCACGCTAGCAGGCAATACAAATTTCTGGCTATGTTTGTTAGGGCTTCAAAGTTGAACGCAGAGACTTCTGCAGCTAATAAGGCAAGTCACGTGGGCAAGTTTTCGACAGTCATCTGTCGTAGTATCAACCAAAAATATTTCTGTTCTAGCTAAATGCAACTTTCTATATGTCATAAGATCACTTGTGGTGAGTTTCAGAAATAAATCTGGCTGGTTACTTTCTACCCTGCAGGTTCTTCCAATCCATATGCAAACTTGGAAAAGAGTGCTGTATTGCAAGAAGTAAGTACATGTGGAAAATATAAGACCTGTATGAATGTTTAAAAAAAATCGTATTATTCTAATGAAACGAACAGTATGTATTGCCACCAGACCAGAATTAGGTTTCACTAGTCCATGGTAACCATTACCATTTATAGATTCATTTAGTAACATGAAACAGAATGTTGCAAAAACAATTCCAGGAGCTAAGCCGTTTTGTTAATAATATATAATATGGTAAATTTAGATCTTGGTGTTGTTGTTGAATACTTGTATAGAAGAAGGGAACATGGCTGAAAAGACTTGAAAGTTGAAATAGTGGATGGATTTTTTTGTGGAATACAGGAGAATTCTGATAGTCTCATTATCATTGACATGCTTCCAGTTTCCTTGTTACTGGATCGTTGATTTTGCAGTGTAACAGGAAACATATCTGTATTCTCTCACCAAGGGAAGTGTACCACACACTCTCTACACTGTGCCTGAATCTTTGGAAAGATCTAATACATATTTTCCTGATTGTTGAATTTCAGGCTCGTAATTTCAATGACACACCTATAAATCCAAGAAGATGCTGTCACACTCTGACCAAGATACTCTACATCATCAACACTGTAAGTCTTGTCATGTTCAGTGAAAATCATCTCGCATACACTCTTAAAATTTGATCCCTTTCCCAAACATAACACTAGACCCTACTTATTTCTGAATGTTGTACTGGAGATTGTCCCAAACATTTTACCTCATCAACTTTAACCCTTTCCCTGCCAGACAGTATCACTTCTCAATCAGCTAAGTCAGTAAAAAGCGGTATTGAGCCAAAACATGACTATTTTCACCCACTTGGCTTGGCCTGTTATGGCATCTTTAGTCCAAAAAATCAAGTTTACAGTATTTATGTTTTCAACAGCCTTCAAATGTACAGTACTATGTTAAAATACACCATGTGGAATATGTTGTGTTTCATTAATTTTAACCATCTTGACCTGGTGGTGAAATATGGGCTTGGCAGGACATCGTTAATTAATCCTGCCGAGCGCCCTTGTCCGTTATTCTCCCAAGTCAGTAGAAAACCGCCCCATAATATGTGCCTGCAAAAGATTGGCTCTCCTGCATGTTATCCTGCCAGGCATTTTGGCAGAAATCGCCCATTTTCAGGGTAGTTTTAGCCGTACTTATACGTGTTAGACTTCGATAATTTCTACATGCCCGTAGACAGGGGAAGGAGCTCAAGGGTTGCTGCAGAAAAAAATTGAGGTCACCGGCTTTGTTTGCCCCTGGGAGTGCGTCATTTTATTGCCGTTTCATGTTTATTTTTTCGGAAATAAACTCCTTCAGTATTACGCACGTCCGCTAGGCACAATCATCACCTCACTCGTCTGTTAGTCAGAGACCCTGAGGGTCGTGCTAGGGGTGCAGAAGCACCGGCAAACCTGTCCTGTTTCCCCAGGGTAGGGTCAATTGAATACGTACCTTAAACGACTTGGCAGTGTAGCACAAAAACTACGTTTTTGCCGTTGTATTAACGACATGGCTGAGCCATTGAAGCACAGCTCAACGTAGTTTAGCCAGCTCAGTTGGGAGTTGGCTTACGAGTGTTACCGTTCATTACTGACTTAATCGAGTGGTCCTCAGTCAGGTACGGGTTTGTACCGACATGGCTTGGGCTGCAGCTAACCAGTGATAACCAGTCACTACACCCAAGTCTTCAGTTCCTCACTTGCGTGCCTGCGATGCACGGTGCAACGCAATATGCTTCCATTGTTCTAGCCATCGACGTGTCCACATGCCTGGCAGCCATATTGTACTGCTAGCTGGTTTGCATAACAAAAGCAGTCCCTGCTAACTGCAGGCGGTATCCCCGTAGCATATTGACCTTATGTCACCTTTTGAATTCTCTTTACGCAAACAGCGTACGTAGTTACTAATGCGTCGGCAAGAGGATACGTTTGCCTGCAAACCAGAGCCAATACTTCGGACGATGGAATAAATAAAAAATCCAAAGCTACGTCCATTGAATGGCACGGCCAAGGCGGTGAAGGACGTTGCCTGGCTTGAACTTGCAGAGCTGAAGCCCAGCTTAGTACGTCGGACACCAGTTTGTAATGGTATTTCCGAGTTGTTCATATCCGTTCCATCGGAGGAACAAGTCGAGCCGTCCCGTCAAAAATACGTTCTCATTTTCAGTCACGCACAACTGAATAAGTGACTTTCGTCTCGCACCATCGGCATATCTGCCAAGTCGTTTGCAAGAGGTAGCCTTCTAGATTAGCATTGCCGAGTTGGTCAAGTTCGGCAGCAATCTCTATAGTGCCAGGCAGCCAAGTACGTCCAACTCCGCCAGAAAACGTCACCATGCTATCCTGCCAAGTCCGCTAAAAAGCGGTAAAAAAAACCCAGCCCCCCTCGGGTGTGGGGCACTGGCGGACAGGTTTCTGCACCTTTCCCTGTCTATCGACTCCCTGCGAACCCATTTCGAGGGGAAAAGGCGTTCCTTGTCAGAAAACCTCTCCTCGGATGACCCCTAAACGCACAGGGGATAGCAAAACGTAGTGCCGTCGACTTGGCAGGAAAGGGGGTACCCAAAAAGGGCCCGATTTCCACCGGGTTGGGAGAATAACGGTCACCAGTGCTTAGATTCTGGCTACACCGAATTTCAAGCGGATTTTCACCGACTTGGCAGGAAAAGGGTTAATTAATCAGTAAACCTACTAGCTGTGGCTAGTGGATTTGCTCACCTGTGGTGATCATCTTGCGACTGTATTTCAAGCTGTAAAATTAATATACAGCCAAAGTCATCATGAGATACATACTTGGAGAAATAAAACAAGTTACTGCATGATGTGGTACTGCATGGTAAAAAAGTATTAATTAGAGGCCCAAAGTAGAGTTACAGAGGCAATAGATTTTGTGCAGATGATTTGTTGAAAAAAATATTACTGTTGATTCATATCAGTGTGTTGCAAAAATCAACACAAGGTGTTTTTTCTTCAATTTTTGCTGTGAATATCTGCTGATATGAGCATGTTACTCCGGTACATTCTCACATAGTAGCAACAAGAATACCAAATCCATTAGTAATTCTACAAATTTACAATCTCTCTTATTAGTTGTCTAGTGTAATTGATTTTTGCAAACATAAACTGTTGAAAAATACTAACTCCATGAGCTTCAAAATAAACCTCACAAGTTGTAGACCAGAAAATCTCTCCCTGATGTGCATTCTATCTTTAATCATAGTGGCAGTAATTTGCTTTGCTTCTTTCATCAAACCTCAGTTTTTAAGTATGCTTATTATCGCATGTACTGGTACAGTGTACTAGTATTGTACTGTTATAGTATCTATATGTTTCCTCTTGATGCTTGCTTTGAATTGATCTTTATACATTACTATTTAATTGCATCACCTTGTGTTTTTTTCTTTTCTTGCTATCTGACACTTTTGGATGGTGATTACTAGGAGGTAATTCAGTTTTTGTTTTTGTTTTGTTTTTGTTTTTTCTTACCATAACTATCATCAGGATTCAAGCACTTTCAACTTCATGGAGCAGTGGTATAGGGATACTTATAAACTTGTTAATGCTTTCTTCATATCACCACTCTGCATGTTGTTTGATTCCAAGGCACTTTGACATTTTATTTCATTCTGTGTTTACAGGGAGAGCACATTGGCACCATGGAGGCAACAGAGACATTCTTTGCTATGACAAAACTTTTCCAATCTAATGATGTAAGTATATACGACACGAACAGCTAGTCTTTCAGTAAAGCTGAGTGGTCTAACAGAGCACCACTTTTCAAAGATTGAATACTTTCTTCCCCTTTTCACTGGAGAGGTTGACTTTAGAAAATAATTTTATTGTATGGAAGTTCAGTGGTGAAATTTTAGAGGCAGACCATGTTTTTTTTTTTATGTTAGGATTTTTTTACATTACGGTAGAACTAAATCAAAGATTGTGCCAAACTGATGTTACTGTAATCAGTGTTCATGTTAAATTGAAACGGATGACTACCCTTTGAATTTTTCCATTACCTTTTCATCTGTAGCACCTGTGCTGTGATTTTGTGATTTTGTACTCTGGTTCATCATTTTAAATCCTGCAGTATTTTTACACATAGCATATATCTAATATTTATTATAAGGTGCTAAGCATTTAGCAGTCAGGTCAACAGAATGCAGCATAGTATCCCCGTATCTCAGTGAACTGTGGTATGATGTGAAACTCTTACCGGTACTTACACATTATCGGGCCTTTTTCCATTTTTCAGCCAACATTGCGACGTATGGTGTATTTGACCATCAAAGAGATGGCCAACATTGCTGAAGACGTAATCATCGTAACCAGCAGTCTTACCAAAGACATGACTGGCAAGGAAGATATGTTCAGGGCTGCTGCCATTAGAACTCTTTGTAAGATCACTGATGTAAGTAATGTCAGATCAGATTAGCTTGTCATGCTGTCTTTGATTGCTAGCATGTGAGTTACACCTCTGTATCTGTCATCTTAAGTTTCACCATGTGAAATTATCTGTTGGTAATATTGGCTCCACATTACAGCATACAACCAATGGTTACTTCTAATGTAATAACTTACATGCATTGTCAGAGACTCAAAGTACTTGAAACTATAGTCCATGATATTGTTATGTAGGTCATTTCCCCCACACTCATCATGACCTGAGTTCAATTAGTCTAGAACATTCCCAAGGTCACTGCCCTTAATGACCTCACAACCTTGAATTCAATTAGTCATGTTTGGAATGTTCTGGAAAGTTGATTAGTTGTGTAAGGGAGATAATTTTAGAACAGTAATTAGCATGTCAATAAAAGTTCTAGATTGTTCTTATATGCCTTTATAAAGGGACGCGCTCAGCTTCCAGTCAGACTTTTTGGGATCGTGTCTCTTGTGTGTTACTAAACTCCAGCAGTAGTCATTCTCAAGACTTTTCAAGACCTTCACTGCCAACGCTGGATTTATACTGTGGACTTTGTTCAACTTCAAGCCTGCAAGCCAAAGGACTGTTCATTCATCCAACTGACTGTTACAACTCTGAGACTGGAGCTTTGCCGTCCCAGCTGAGATAAGTAGTCTGTACACTTTTAAAGCTTGTACTCTATCCCTGACTTAGCAATTAGTTTTATTTTCGTAATAAATTTTGTTTAAACGTTAACTGCTGAGTTCACCCTTTTGTTCGTTTTCTCTGCACGTAACAAAATTGGGGGCTTGTCCGGGATACGAATATTTTGAGCCGTTTGACAACATTTTGCCTACCTTTTCAAAACTACTGTATACTGTGAACTCAGCGAAATTCAATCATGGCGGAATTCAAGCCAGACGAATTTATGGATGACCTTGATCAGGACACATTTAATTCCCTCAGAAAAGACAACCTCATAGCACTGGCAAATTTCCTTAAAGTAGATGTCAAAAGATCTATGCGCAAGCGAGAAATACAGTTCAAGATTGCAAAACATTTAGTTAATTCTGGCCATTTTGAGGAGTCTGCCTTAAAAGATTATGAGCCTGAGTCTTCCTTCGAACTCAAAAAATTGGAATTAGAAATACAGGCAGATTTCGAGCTAAAAAAATTGGCATTAGAAAAAGAAAAAGAATTACAAATGAAAGAAAAAGAATTACAAATGGAAAAGGAGAGACAGGCATTAGAAAAAGAAAAAATACAAATGCAGTTAGAAATGGAAGAAAGACAGAAAGAGAGGGAATTGGAAATGAAAGAAAAAGAATTGCAAATGGAAGAAAGACAAAGGGAGAAAGAAAGAGAGGAAAAAGAAAAGGAAAGAGAATTAGCAGAACACCGACTGCAGTTAGAAATAAAACGTTTAGAGCTTGGACAGTCAGGAAAATTCTTCCCTTCAGACAAGTTTGACATCACTAAGCATTTCAGGTTAGTTCCCCCTTTCCAAGAAAAGGATGTTGATAAATATTTTCTCCATTTTGAGAAAATTGCTCAGAGTCTGAATTGGCCTAAGGAGTCCTGGTCTATGCTTTTGCAGAGTGCTTTGGTGGGTAAAGCCAGAGAAATTTACATTCAGTTGTCAGTAGAGCAGGCTTCAGATTATGATTCTGTGAAGGAATTAATTCTCAAGGCTATGAGTTGGTGCCTGAAGCTTACCGTCAGAAATTTAGGGATTGTGAGAAGGCGAAAGATCAAACTTATGTTGAATTTGCTCGAACAAAAGAACAACTGTTTGATCGTTGGTGTTCTTCGGAAAAGGTCAGTCAGAATTATGACAAATTACGACAGCTTGTTTTGATTGAGGAATTTAAAAGGTGCATCCGGAGTGACATCAAGACATTTATCAATGAACAAAAGGCAGATACATTGGAGGTTGCTGCACGTTTGGCCGATGATTATTCATTGACCCACAAATCTTCCTTTCTCAGCAAACCATCCCAGTCCTTTTCATACAGAAACAATGCAGGTAAATTTAACTCCTCCTTTTCATCCAAGAATTTCTCAAAGGACAGTAGAAAATCAAATGACAACAGTTCACAAAATTCAAGTAACACTCCCACATCATCAGATCCCAAGTCTCAATCTCCTTCTGACAAACAGTTCGGTACACTTTCTTGTAATTATTGTAAGAAAGACGGCCATTTAATGTCAGATTGTTTCAAATTGAAAAGAAAACGTGAAGGTCAAAGTAGTCAAAGTGGATCTAACCCACCGGCTTTATTTCTTCATCAACTCGATTAGAGTCTAATAATGTGTGCAACACATTTTCTGAGGTTAAATCCCTCTCATCCCCAATTAATGAGGTCAAGGTCAATTCTTCTCAAGATAGCATTATGGGTATTTTCGAACCATTTATTCACGATGGTTTTATATCACTTTCTAGTGATTTTTCTTCCGCTACCCCTGTCAAATTTTAAGAGATACCGGGGCTTCCCAGTCTCTTTTGTTGGCAGATACCCTGCCGTTTTCTGAAAAGTCATTTTCAGGTTCTAAAGTTCTTATTAAGGGGGTAGATTGCAATGACTACATTCCTGTTCCTCTCCATAATGTCTATTTGTCTTCGGACTTTGTTTCTGGACCTGTGGCTTTAGGTATTAGGCCTTTTTTGCCTTTTGAAGGATTCACCTTCTTCTTGGAAACGACCTTGCTGGGGACAAGGTCATTACTAATCCACTTGTGACTGATAATCCTAGTTTAGATCAGGATCCAGAGCCAATTGAACAAGAGATACCCGATTTATTTCCTTCATGTGCCATTACTCGAGCCATGTCAAAGAAAACTTCCGAGAATCAAAATACTCTCAAAAATAATGTCACAGATGTTGACTTAAATGACACCTTTCTCAGTCAGGTGTTTGACACGGATCATTCCGTTATCCCTCGTGGATTTGAAACTTCCAGTAAAACTTCTGCTGACCAAAGTCAGACATTTTCTAGATCAAATCTCATTGCAGAACAACACAAAGACCCAGATATTTTGTCTTTGTTTGACAGGGTAGATGATGAAGGTAAAACTTCAGATAGCTCTGTTTCCTATTATACAAAATCTGGTATTCTCATGCGTAAATGGAGACCTCCAGATGTTTTGGTTGATGACGATTGGGCTATAAAACATCAAATTGTGGTTCCAAAGCCCTATCGTGCTGAAATATTGCGCCTGGCCCATGAAACGCCCTGGGCTGGTCACTTAGGAGTCAGGAAAACTTATCACAAAATTCTCAGTCACTTTTATTGGCCTAATCTCAGGCAGGATGTAGCACATTTCTGTAAAACTTGTCACACATGTCAAATGGTAGGAAAGCCAAATCAGACCATTCCAAAGGCCCCTTTACAGCCAATTCCTGCATTTCAAGAACCATTTAGTAGGATACTAATAGACTGTGTTGGGCCCCTACCAAAAACAAGATCAGGAAATGAGTACATGCTGACAATAATGTGTACATCAACTCGGTTCCCAGAAGCCATACCACTGAGAAATATAAAGACAAAGACTATAGTGAGAGCTTTAGTCAAATTTTTCACTTTATTTGGCCTCCCTAAATGTGTCCAGTCCGATCAAGGCTCCAACTTTATGTCTGGTATTTTTCAACAAGTAATGGATCAGCTAGGCATTAACAGTATAGGTCATCCGCCTATCATCCAGAAAGTCAGGGTGCTCTTGAGAGATTTCATCAAACTTTGAAAAACATGATTAGGACCTACTGTTTTGACACAGAGAAGCAGTGGGATGAAGGAATTCATTTTTTGCTCTTTGCTGTTAGAGAGTCAATTCAGGAGTCTCTTGGTTTTAGCCCATTTGAGCTTGTATTTGGACATACAGTCCGTGGCCCACTTAAGCTCGTTAAAGAGAAATTCCTATCAGACGATGATGATTGTCTGAATATTTTGCAATATGTGTCAGATTTTCGTACAAAACTCTCTAAAGCATGTGAATTAGCCAGAGAAAATCTTGAGTCATCTCAGCAGTCAATGAAATCAAATATGATAAAGCACCTCAAAACGGAAGTTTGAACCAGGTCAAAAAGTTCTTGTTCTACTTCCGATTCCTGGCAAACCACTCCATGCTCGTTACTTTGGGCCATACCTAATTGATAAGAAATTGAGTGATTTAAATTACATCATAATAACACCTGACAGGCGAAAACAAAAACAGCTATGTCACATAAATATGCTTAAGCCATATTTGGATAGGGATAATCCTACTATAACTCAGCCTGTCAGTGCAGTCAGTTCTGGCCATTATGAAGATAGTGATACTGAAACTGACTTGAGTGAAAATACTCTAAACTCAAAGCTGGGCTCGGTCAAGCTTCAGAACTCAGAAATCCTGGAGAAGCTGGAGTCTACAAAGTTGGCACACCTCCAGCCAGAACAACAACAACAGCTGAAAGAACCAATCCATGAACATTTGTTTCAAGATGTTCCAACAAGGACAAACATCATCTATCACAACGAAGATGTCTGCGACAGTAATCCAGTGGAACAACATCCAGACAGACTGAATCCTGCGAAAGCGGAATATCTCCAAGAGGAAGCCAGTATTTGCCGAACAATGACTTTATCGAACTCAATAAAAATAACGGACTTTGCCATGCATACTTTATGCCAAATTCAGTGCCATTTCGAGTTTTTCCAATACCAAATTGCAAGAGGATAGTCATGGGACAGATCATCCTGTTTGCTATTTTTAACAAATTTAGCAATTTAACAAATCCCAGAGAAACACAAATCCCAGAGAAACTACTCTACAATTGAAAAAGAGTGTTTATCTTTGATATTAGCTTTACAGCATTTGAAGTTTATGTTACTTCTTCAAATCAGCCAATAGTGGTTTATATTGATCACAACCCTCTGTTTTTCTGCAGAAATTTAAAGGCAAAAATCAGAGATTGCTAAGATGGAGTTTAATGTTACAGGAGTTTAATCTTGATATTAGACATATCAAAGGCAGAGACAATTTAATTGCAGACTGTCTCTCTCGTATTTAGAGTTTATTGTTGTTCACTTTCAAGAAATTTTACTTTAGAGTAAAAAAATTTTGAGTACTTAAATCTTTTTCAAGATTACATTTGTAAAAGAAAGATTTTTCTTTGAAAAATTTTCTTTTTTTGAAGAGGGGGTGTGTTATGTAGGTCATTTCCCCCACACTCATCATGACCTGAGTTCAATTAGTCTAGAACATTCCCAAGGTCACTGCCCTTGATGACCTCACAACCTTGAATTCAATTAGTCATGTTTGGAATGTTCTGGAAAGTTGATTAGTTGTGTAAGGGAGATAATTTTAGAACAGTAATTAGCATGTCAATAAAAGTTCTAGATTGTTCTTATATGCCTTTATAAAAGGGACGCGCTCAGCTTCCAGTCAGACTTTTGGGATCGTGTCTCTTGTGTGTTACTAAACTCCAGCAGTAGTCATTCTCAAGACTTTTCAAGACTTCTCTGCCAACGCTGGATTTATACTGTGGACTTTGTTCAACTTCAAGCCTGCAAGCCAAAGGACTGTTCATTCATCCAACTGACTGTTACAACTCTGAGACTGGAGCTTTGCCGTCCCAGCTGAGATAAGTAGTCTGTACACTTTTAAAGCTTGTACTCTATCCCTGACTTAGCAATTAGTTTTATTTTCGTAATAAATTTTGTTTAAACGTTAACTGCTGAGTTCACCCTTTTGTTCGTTTTCTCTGCACGTAACAATATGTACTGACGCAATGAAATATTGCAGTAAAGAAAACTAGAGTTTCATGAGCAACGTATGCATTTACTATTGTAAGAATTGAGTATTAGCAAAAATGTCATCAAGTATTTTCTGTTACATTGTCATTGTATGAGAATTGTCATTCAAGTCTGTGATGTGATTCATTTCAGAGTACAATGTTACAGAGCATTGAACGTTACATGAAGCAGGCCATTGTGGATAAAGTACACGCTGTGTCCAGCGCTGCCCTGGTTTCTTCTTTGGTAAGACCAAGTTTTCATATTGTATGGGTGTGCATTGTATACTTTGCTAAAATTTGATTTCTTTTATGCTTCTAAAAGTTATTTTGAGCAGTGTGTCTTTCTGTTGGTAAGATTTTGAAGTGCACATGTAATTGTTGTGGTCACAGGTCATCATAGCTGGTGCAAACGTTACATGGTAGCTACATATGAATTTGTCAATGTCACCCATGTTAACTCAAAATCAAACAATAACACAGTTTTGGTGGCAAAAGTGAAAAGTGGTGATAACCTGCCAGGTACTGAATCTCTATAACCTTTCTCCTGCTAAATTCTTACTTCATCATCACCATCATCATTATGTCAAGTTGGGTAAAACAGTTAGGCATTACATGTCCAGTATGCAGCATATTAACAAAGACTTGTACATTTGAAGGCATCTGAAAACATAAACCTGCTTTAACATACCATACAAAGCATGTAAAAATACCAGTGATTTATCAATTTGAATTTTTCCCCTTGACAGCATTTGATGAAGACCAGTTACGATGTTGTGAAACGGTGGGTGAATGAAGCCACTGAGGCAGTGTCCAGTGATAATGTGATGGTGCAATACCATGCACTGGGTCTGCTCTATCACATCAGAAAGAATGATCGTCTTGCTGTGTCAAAATTGGTTGCCAAGTACAGCAGGCAAGCTCTGAAATCTCCATATGCTGTTTGTATGTTGGTAAGTCTGAATCAGTGAGAAGTGTAAAATATATTATTTTTTACGCTCCCATATATGCATATGTATATATGCAAATGGGAGGTATTCGTATAAGGTGGCAAAATGGCGTCTGTGTGTATGTATGTAAGTATGTATGTATGTCTGTTAGTCCGTCCACATCAAAAACTCCTAAACCGTAGCACTTACTGTCTTAGTATTTGGTGTACAGGTGCATCTAGGGGTGGAGATGTGAATTTGTTCAAATGAACATGTCAGTGCCAAGAATATGCAAATGAGGGGGGAAAAGGAAAAATCCTGCAAATGGCTAAAACTCAGTAAGCATTGGTAAGATATGGTTGAAACTTGGTATGCAGACTTCTTTAGGTATTCTAAATTATGTGTGCAAAAATTTGGATGAAATTTGCATGTTTGTAATTTAAGGGTATTTTTTCTGTTTTTAGTAAAAAAATCTTGTTCTCTGAAATCGCTCGTCTGATTGCTATGAAACTTAATATTCATGTTCCTCAGAATGACCTCAGTCATGTTTGCACAAATTGTATTGATAT
Organism: Ptychodera flava; assembly: GCF_041260155.1. Classification (NCBI taxonomy): domain Eukaryota; kingdom Metazoa; phylum Hemichordata; class Enteropneusta; family Ptychoderidae; genus Ptychodera; species Ptychodera flava. Next base: position 3,936,346 of record NC_091933.1, on the reverse strand, counting down.
TGTCATATTTGTAATTTTGGGGCAATTTTCCCAATTTTTGATAAAAAATTTTTTAATCAAAAAACTACTGATTTGATAGCTTTGATATTTGGTATACAGGTATGTAAGATTAATCTCAATATAATGTATTGAAGGTATGTTGAAACTGGCAATTTCTTTTATTTTTGGGGCAATTTTTGCCTTTTTTGGTCAAAAAATTTTTCTCCTAAAACTTCTGATCTGGTAGCTTTGATATCTAGTGTACAGGTTCCTAGGGTTTATGTTAATTAGATATATTTAAAATTAGGATGAAATCTGCAATTTTGTATTTTGGGGGGCAATTTTTCTCATTTTTGGTCAAAAAATTTGTTTCTCAAAATTTACCAGTCTGATTGCTTTGATATTTAGTAAACCAGTCCTTAGGGTTTTTGTTAATAAGATATATTGAAATTAAGTTGAAATCCGGAATTTTGAATTTTTGGGGCAACTTTGCGAAACTTTCAGTTTTACTTGGATATCTTTCATTTTGTATTTTTAAGATTTTTTTTGGTAATTTTATACCTACTGGAACTGAGAGTATATAATGTGGTGATTTAGTAAGCATTTGATATGGTAAACTGTATTTGGTGTTGAAATGGGGTAAAAAAATCCTGGCAGATTTTGAAAAAATTCCAAACAAATGCCAATAAAAAATTCAGCCAGAGAAGGTTTGACAAAAAGAAAAGGTTGGAGAGTGGGGAAAAAAGAATGTACAATGGATCGGATAAAAAAGATAATGTACCTCATCGATCTTCCAGACACCATCCCTTATCAAATGGTCCACCCCGATGTATTTTTGTGCATGCAGTGCAGTGTATTTTAGTTTAAGATGTCAAGTTAGGTAAGGATTTGAAAGGAATAGTCAAGTTCACCACAGTTTAACTTTATCTCTTGTGTCATCATCCTTGTGTAATTGGTTTGTAAGTTTGTAAGTTGTTCCAGATGTGGATGTACCAGCTGTTTTGGAAGAAAACAATGTTTACTTTTTCCTGTAGGGTTTCTGAGTTGATGATTGTATGTTGAAATTTCTCCATGTATCTGGTGTATGGGCAAAGTGTAAACATTGGTTGCATGTTATGTATTTCAGTCTATGTCAAATGTTGTAAATGAAAAATCAAGAACAGTTTACTTTGTGCTTGTAAAAGATAACATATTTGTCAATACATAAACTGCCTTGCAGATTGATTGTCTTAGATATTATCACAGAAGTAGAAAAGGAAAAGAAACTTATCAAATTGCTGTAACATATTCACTCTCAGTGCCTGTATAGGCCTATACTTAACTATTTTATCATTACATTCAGCTGTTTGTTATATCTTTATCACTCT